>NW_024884844.1:4740729-4845470 GCF_019232065.1 Centrocercus urophasianus
AAAAAAAAAAAAAAAAAAAAAAAAAAAAAAAGGTTATAAAATCTTTAATTGTTACCTGTAACAGAGCATAAGAACCAAAATGTGATGGCATACAAAAGTTCTAGCTATTTCTATAGCACCTGTGTGTGCAATTCAGAATGGAAGCATGGATAAATTCTAAAGTTCAAAAAATAAGAAACAAATATTATGGAAAAAAAAAAACCTGTTATGATGCTATTTTAAAGCACTAAGCAGCTTAATAGCCCTGTATTGCTTCTTTATATTCTAATATCTCAGAAAAAGAAAAAAAAGGAGCAGCTACAGAGCCAAAGGCATAATGAAAATTAAAACGAAAGACAACATCAGCTGGCTCCAAGATCAAATTACTCACGCATTTGAGGCTGTATATACAACAACATCCTTTATTTCCCTAATCTGCAACCAGCAGAGTATTAAGAAAGAGAAAACCTGTAGATTACGTTAGAGAGATAATTAAACCGTCATGTGGTGCTCCTCTCATGTTTGGCCAGTACAGAACTAGCGAAGAATTTAGGAGTTCTTATTTTAAAAGTGACAAATATTTTTACTGAGTTCTTGAAATAACGGCAATAAGAAAAGATAAAACACAGGAGTCTCGGAACAAATCTGCCCAAGTTGCTATGTGGTGCCCTCCCTGTGTTCTGGTACATCTGTGCAGCAAGCACTCACTTGGATCTTAAGCAGAACAGAAAATAGACCATGACCACCATCTCCAGACTTCTGTAAGCACACTTCATGCATAAGCAGCACTACAGAAGCCAGCTCAGAAAACCTGAATGCTTCCCTAAGACATAAGGCAACTTAATGATCCCCAAAGTAGCAGAATTTACCAAAGAGCGATGCTCTCAATTGAAGAAAATCTACTCAGAGTTGAGGACAACAAGAAATTATTTGTAGAAATATTTCCGATGCCTTTTTTTGCATATTTTTTTCCTATGTGGAAAGCTGGTAAGCAGTAGAAGTTGTCTACTTCAGCCTTTCAACTCGACTTTACATCCAGCATGAAGTTACTCCCTGAGAGCAAATTAGTGGTACCGTGCCTAAGATCACTGAGAGAATCTACCTGCCACTTATGAATATCTCTGCTCAACAATTCAAGTCAATAAAAACACGACACTGCAGTCTTCCATCCTGTATATTTCTGTGACCATCTCACCTTTCCACCGCTCTTCTTCTCCCAGGGGAAGGACAAACAATTATCTTGCCTCACATACATTCAGTCTTCCTTTAGAATAAAATAATAATACCTAAATCACCTTTTATATGCATACTTGCAGGTAAAGTCTCGATACATTACACACCTCATAAAGAATAATAAATCAAGATTTTGATGGTTTTCCATTCTCTCAGATGAAAGCAAAATGTCTGTTGCTGCTTTCTTAGTTTTAATCTCACACTACTCAACAAGATTTCCATTCATTTACTGGCTGCTGTAACTGCAAACCTGCCACGCACTCCTTCCTGCTGATACTCTCGTTGCCACACAGAATACCGAAACATAAAGGAGCATATTTATAATTTGTTTTTATAACTAAAAATGTTAATCCCAATTAAAGAACAAAATATTACAAACAGATGTATTTTTAGTAAGCAGCTCAAGAAGAAACATTTATACATCAAACTGATTAATTCTACTTATACATTGTTGCCTTTAAAAAAAAAATTATTTGATTATCAAGGAAAAGAATATACTGTCCTGACCAAACCTTGGTCTAGCACCTGGTAAAGGGGGTATTTCTGTGGCTGAGTTTCCCTGGAACTCTGCCATGATGCCAGCAAAGATCCTCTGTGCGGTAGCACAATCCATTAGGGAAGAAGCGTTGCCTTGCACTAGGAGCAACATCACAGGGAAGGAGATTTCAGGTCCTACCATCCATCCTCTCATAATCTCTGTGGCAAACAAGTTTCTGTGCATGTTCGCACTTTACAAACACACAACAAACAAGGACAGTTTTCACGTGATGGGTGTTCATTTCCAAGCAATAGAGGTATCTACGTGGCAAAGGCTTGAGCAACCAAACAATTCTTTCAGTAAGATTTCAGTAAGCTCTTCAGATAGGACTTAAAACATTCAGAACACCTCTGTGAGGTCCCAGAAGTGGATGAAAGCTCCTGTTCTTACTGTGCTTGACTCATATCTGACAATGAGGTTGACCCATACTGGGAACAGACTTTTTTTTTTGCTTGGATCAGTGTGTACGTGGTACTTCCCTACAACATATCCAACTGAGACCTCTGCAGCCCCATCCTTTGACATCTCAGTTCTTCAGTCACCTCCAAGTACCACTGCTTGTCCCCTCCATCTTCCTGGCACTCTGTCTTGTCAATTAGCCTTCAAGCTGCCAGCAAACACAATTCACAGAGAAGTATCTTTTGCAAGACCTATGGCTGCTTCCCATTGCTACGAGAAAAAATACTCATACATCCACTCCTTAGTGATTCTGGGAATGTCTCTGGGATCCCTGTACTCAAACATGGGTAGTGCATCACCCCTTATCTTCCACAGTCATTTAAGCACCAGACTTCACCTACCAGTCACTGAGAAAACAAAAATATTTATCTAGTTACATGAAAGTCTTATTTATCTCGGAAAATACAGAACATTCGCCAGCTACTCAGCAGGAAAAAAAGAGCGCCCTAAATATGGTCTGTAAAATACAAAAACTGTTATTTCCCAGGCACTTGAGTTCATGTTTTCGGGGTGATGGTGAATCTTTTTGGTTTTGCTTGTTTGTGTGGAAGAAACAGAAAATTGGAGAGACTGGAATGCAGAAGTTGAGATTCACTGCTGTATCTTACAGTCTGGCTGTATGAGCAGTTGAGCTTACTGATCTTTGAACAGACTGACATTCAGCACTGCAGAAAACTATTAGCAGGAAAATTCTCAACCAAATTTTAATTGAGCACAATGGACAGCTTGAAGGCATATTCCTTGACCTTCAGCTTTGTCATAGTCTACAGTTCAAAGGTCTACAGTTAAACAACAGATTTTAGGGAGAAGCTCCAAACGACTCTTCAGAATAGCTTATAAAGAAATGTGTGACAATCTAACAGCACTGGTTACAACTAGCCCTGTTTGCAATACAAATCACACAACGCAACTTAGCTGGCTGTTATCTCATTATATCCAGCCCCTCTTCCATCTGCCCTTAGACCTGCACCACTCCACTCTCACTGTCTTTTATTTGGCCTTCTTTGTACTGTAATGCTCATTAGTACGGATTATCTTCTCATGTCCCCCAGTCTTTTTGCCAAAAACACACAACCTCACAACTCCGGAATCAAACTACATGAATATTCCTAAGTAAGTCAAGATAAACCTCATTATTTTCTGATAGATCCAACAATGTGGTTCCTTTGCTATGAGATGTGCTTTTCACAGTGCAAGACACACTTTAAGTTGCTTTGTGACATTTGAAGAAAAAAATTTCAAGGTGTACTTTCAAAGCATATGTACTGAATACATCCTCCAAGTCCCAAACAAGATACAAGAGTGTATCACTGATTTCCTTAAGCATTACAAAATGGCAAGCAGCTAGATTCTTGAACTGAGATATGCTGTAGCCAGAAGTTATTTTTGTTAAGATTGTAAACCTTTTCTTGCTGTCCTTTGACAAGAACATAGTGAAAATATTGGTATTATGACACTGTAAAAATTCAAATGCTTAACTGAAACAAACAAATCAAGCTCACTGTAATGGAGATGCACGAGTTAGAAGAGCCTTTGGACAATTTAATAAGCTGTGTCTGTTGAGAATTGGGCAGGACACGAAGAAAAGAAATCCAAATTTCTAGCTAGTGGAAAATTCTGAGTCTGTATTTGAGCTTGTACTTTTATTCTCCCAAAGATTATTACCAGAGATTATGCAGCTGAAAAAGTTTTCTGAGGTGAACTTAAAATAGACCTAATGTCATATTGACCTCCCCAAGAGGATACTGCACACCACAGAAATGGATTTTGAAAAGAAAAGTGAATTAGGAAGATTTAAAGTAACCTAATCTGAGGAAGAAATAGAAAAAAAAAAAAAAAAAGATTTTTTTTTTAAATTTTAGAATATTTTGTAAAATGACAGCATGACAGCAAAGAACTGAAGAAATCCCATTGACTATGTAGTTCATTCCCTGCTCGCCTCTTAAATACAGTATACAAAAATGATATAACAATAGGATTGAAGTTTAAATGGCATCTAATTGCCATACTTGCTTGTTTCATATTACATACAATACCTTTCTTAATATATCCCAAAGAGACCCTTCCTTTTCCTGAAGTGCACAATAATGATCATGAACAAATTAGTTTGCAATCTCCTTTCCCTGTCATCGTCATCTATTGCACCACAGCATAGATGTTTAGACACGGTTTTGCATTAATATTTTTCATTTCTAAGAACACAGCACCTGTGCAGTTAGCCTTGCCTGGTAACCCTTTCACAAATCATCACTTGTGTCATTTGGAGATTCACTAGTATATTTGAAAACAAAATGATTTCATGAAAAATGCTTCAAATGTGGAAGATTACCAAGCAAATAATTGCTTTAAAAGGAATAAAATAGCTGAGAGAGGTTTTCCTATCTACTGAAAATGAGGTGCAGTTATTGCCTTCATGTCTGGGAAATAAGAGGCATATAAAAACAAAGAATTTATTAAGAGATTATGATAATTTGAAAAAAAAATATTACAAGATAGTGCAAAAATATTTTAGCGTGCAATCAGTACCGTGACTGTAGCTTGAAATCATAAATTGATTCTTTGCTGTGCTACTGTAATGCCATACACTTGTCGGCTTAAATCCCATAGGGAGTGACTAAGTAGTTCCTGATAGGATAAAGGTATTGGAGCCAGTTCTCTATTCTTATCAGTTAACTCTATCAACTTAAGACAGATAGAAGTAGAGAAAGCGATTTGGAATTAATCTCCAAGATCTTTGCTCATCAAACACTTCTTCGTGCTTTATGATCATCAATAGCAAGCAAACATGAGATATCCCTTCAAAGGCAAAGCAGGTGGTCCTTGACAGATTGCAAGGATAACTGATACATCATCTGCAATACACAAGGCCCAAACACATCCTAATATGCTTCCTGCTGCAGCACTGCTAAAATAAGTAAACAGAAGAAAAAGCGAACGGATGGTGAAAGTCAGGTCTGTTAAGGCATGGAAAGGGAAGCACAAATATTTGCACTTTTCCTGCAACGACGACACATTTTTTCACATACAACCTGAAATCAAACCACTGCTGTTTTCATGCTTTTTCCACTTGTGCTCAGTCACAAACTAGGTTCACAGCCCCTTCGAACAGCAGGTCTGCAAAGAACACAATGCTCCTCTGTCGCCACACCTTGGGGTGCGTCAGGGTAATATGCTGCGTCTCCTAGCGTGAGTGCCCAACCTCACAGCTTCAGTTTGCCCTTAAAATACCATTTTTACAGAGTAGTACTGATACACCTGATTACTGGCGCAAAATAGATCTCTTCAGAACAAGCTGTGCTGCTTTCAGACCGAAACTACTAGAAAAATCAGTGCTAGTTTTACTGGACTGTCAATACCTACTTTATACAAGTGAATATCCAGAATGTGGACTCCAAGGAGAGTATTTACCTTCCCAGTGTTTCCTCCCACTGCATATGGGTCAGATGCTAGAATCTAATCATGCTTACATCAAACTATGCACACATCAGTTCTAAACAACAGGAAATTAAATTCCAGAAGTTATCTACCCACAGGAATTAAGGAAGGGAATTTGAGATTTAAAACAGTGGAAACAGAAATACAATATTGGCTGAGCTCTCATTCCTCTTTTTAATCCAAGAGTCCCAAGTCCACAAGTGTATATAGCATAAAAAATGTCTAGAAGTGGAAGCCTATGTAGATGACGCTGTATAGTGAAGACTTTGGTTGATCGTGAAACATTTTCTTGCAAGTTTGCCTTCTCAACTCTACTCCTGTTCTCAGTTTGACTAAAAAGCATCAGCTCCCGTATCAAAGGAACAAAAGATGCAACCAGTACCAACAGCTTTAGGGAGAAAATCATTGGTTCTCTGTCTGAATGTGGATGGAAAATGTGCTCAAATATACCTATCTGCAAAGTGCCTGGAAGATGTCAAAGATCCCCTACATGGAAAGTCATCTTAATAACAACAGCCCCTCAAGGGAGGTGAACAATCCTATGCCATGACATCCCATTTTTATCCCCAGCTCTGCAGAAATGCCACATTCCGAGCACAGTTAAATTTTACCCATCACATGTTCAATCAAAGCCCTTTTTGGCAACTTGGCCTTTAACAGCTGTATTGAACAACCACCTCACAATTAAAAAAAGAACATAGGTTACACAGAATCACAGAATGGCCAGGGTTGGAAGGGACCCTCAAGGACCCGAAGCTCTAACTCCCCTGCCACAGGCATGGCCACCAAATTCCCCATTTAATATCTGGCCTTGAACACGATGGGGCATCCACAACCTCTCTGGGCAGCTGTTCCAGCACCTCACCACTCTCTCTGTAATGAATTTCCCCGACATCCAACCTCAATCTTCCCTCCCTCAGCTTAAGACTACTTCCCCTTGTCCTGTTGTTATCTACCCTTTCAAAGAATTGATTCCCCTCCTGTTTGTAGGCTCCCTTTAGGTACTGAAAGGCAGCAATGAGGTCACCCTGCAGCCTTCTTTCCTCCAGGCTGAACAAGCCCAGCTCCCTCAGCCTGCCTTCCTAGGAGAGGTGCTCCAGTCCCTGATAATCTTTGTGGCTCTCCTCTGGACTTTCTCCAACAGCTCTCTGTCTTTCTTGTACTGGGGGCTCCAGATTACACGTTTCCTTATCTAGGTATGTTCAGTTTCTATTTGTGTACTCCAGTGTTCCTTGACATAACTCACATAATCCATCTACAGCAAGCACTAGGCAATTAAATACCTTTGGTCCTTCTAAACTATTTGGTTTAAATGTTTTTATCCCAAATGCTTGACTATTTGATAGAGGATGCAACACAAGAAGGCACAGTAAGGCAATGGACAGAATGGAAATTTACCCTTTTGTGAGAAAGTATTTAGGCAAAGGGACAATAGTCCCAGGCTACTGGCTGTACCAGTGTCCTCAATACATACCAAGGGCACCTCGACAGTATTTTTTAACCAGGAGCACAAGTCTACTTCAGCAGAGCAAGAGAAGCTCTACCCCCAAATAGTCTGTAATGAACAGATGTGTTACCTGCATGTGCTGTCATCCATCTCCACAGCATGATGGGGACGCGGGTCTTCAGAGAACCAGCAAGCATTTGATTAATTTTCTCTCTTTTCCACCTCATGAAGTCAAGCAGTTTTGGTAAGACTCATAAAATATTGATACCGTCACAATACTTAATTCACACAGAACAGAATTTATTTAATCACTGAAACTGTGTTTTTTCTTTAAATGGTATTTTACTTCTGTCTATATAGGAAAGCAGACAGAATTGGAGGGTGGATTGCTTTTTTGTTGTTTTTTTATTTGCTTTGTTTTAAATAGACAGTGAATTGAAAAGATATTGCTCACTGCCCATAAATAATGGAGTACTCTGCAGAAATTCAGTCTAGATATTTATTGGAATGAAAGAGCCTACAACCTTCTGTTTGCAGAATATGTTAATAAGGGAAAGAAGGATGTGACAACTCCATATACAGGTTTTATCTTTTGAAGAAACCATCATGTTTCTGAAAATAACTTTTTTTCATATACTTCCCTTACAGCTCATCCTGCTCTGATCTGTAGCCCCCCCTCCCAGTTGCCTTCTTTTCTGCCTACCTAAGTACAGTTTGAGTTCTTCTTAGTTTGGAAGGCCCACAGAAAATGGAGTTACAGTCCAGACCTGTAGGATTAAGGTTCAGCCACAATTTTAGCACTTCTAGAAGACCTTCTGTTCATCAGTTACTATAGACAACGTCCCTTTCCATTTTTATGTTGATAAATCGACCTTTCCCTTCGGTCATTTGGCTGTTACCTCCACTTCTCACTGTGTGTTACAGAACCCACTTTTAATTGCTCAGCAACAGCCAAATTAAAACCATTTTGTGCATTTTTAAAGTATGCACATTGGAAATACCTCCATCTCCTGTGCTGCAAGACTCAGTCACTAATCCATTTAAGCAGCATGAAGTGTTAAGAAAGTCAAATGCAAATTCAACCAGGAGATTAAAAAAATTTCTTTTTTCGCCTGGCCCCAGAGGGAAATCAATTTTTGGCATCTGTGCCCACACACTCAAAGACTTTCAGGTGTATAGCTGTCACGGGTTCAATGAGAGGCTTTGATGATGTGTTTTTAGGAGCTTAAACTATCTCTATAAAAAGTTCGATTTTTAAAAGCTGTTTAAACAAATGAGCTGCACCTAAAGTAAAGTGCAGTCTTCGAGCACACAAAATCAAAAGTAATTCATGTTCTTTTTTGAATCTCAGAAAACTCAGTTCTTGTTCTCCTGTATATGTTCTGGTCTAGCAATTACATCCCGAGTTTTATGGAGACAGACACTGAGAGGTATTAGCAAACGCAGCGAGGGTCAGTGTTCAGAAGTGGAGAGGCTGTTGATTTTATTTCCCACTGGAATCTACTGGGAATAAATGAACTACAGGATTCCAGAAGAACAGCTTGTTCTCCTGGCTTTGCTCTGCTTGAGCAGAAAAAAAAAAAGTTATTAAAATACATACCCAGAGCACATAGCCTGAAAACAGGCTGTGAGGTCTTCGGCACTCAAAATCACAAGCACAATCTAGACCAATGCCAGCCAAAGCACTTGCCTTTATTTTGATTACTGCTTTATCGTGTTTTTTGTATCATCCTTATTATTAGCAATGGTGCGTCAGTATTGCTGTTGATACTGCTTCCCTCATGATGTTGCCCAAATAACAGACATTTCCATTTGAACCACTGCATAATAGTGGAAGCTAATGACCAAATGAAGGGGTGGCAGTTCACTTTAAAAAGGCTCAGTCTTACAAACCACCACACATCTTTACATCTGACAGGCTGAACTCTGACACTTCAGAGAAAGATCCTCCTAGGCCAATCTATCACTAAAATAATCTATCTCTACACAACACACTTTCAAAATCCCATGAGTTGGGCATTTAATTACAATCATCAATATGAGAATTTATATCTCTTCTGCTATACAACATTTAAGTAGGGAGTCAGTAAGTATTGCTCTTACACAGGTTTCCTGGTGCTTATCCACTACAATCTCTCCCCTACATCCAAATTTGAGATTTAATCTCAGGTTTTAGAAAGGATGGAGTTAATTTAGTACCATCAGAAACTGCACTAACAAGGCTTATGTGATTCCCTACTTGATCATTAAACTGTCAAATTCAGCATAATAAGCCCTTCACCAGTTTAAGGAAACACAAAAGACTTGTCACGGAGAGAATTTTAAGAACATGACAATCATGTTTAAATGAAAAAAAAAAAGCACTTGATGCTACTTTCCACAGCTGTATTCACAAGAAATAATTTTCCACCTTCACACATTAAAAGCAACTGTTTCTGCAAGAAGTTTTCTTTTTTTTTTTTTTTTTTTTTGGTTAATTTATTGAAACTTTCTGAGCTTTTAGGCTTGTAAAGGACTTTTGAATCACAGAGTCACTCAAAGTGACACTTGAATGCTTTTCAGGCACCAGGCAGTGGTCTGGTATACGTTAAGTTTACAATCTATATTTTCTTGTAGTCTATCACAACCTAATAAAGCTATGTCAACAAGCATTAAAGAAGGAGAACCAACACGGTAATTTTCCAGTCCCATTATGTCAGCTATCAAATGCCAAACTTCTGTTGCCAATGTGACTGCAGTGTCTGAAGAGTCGGTGCATGAAGCATACTGCAACTCAAGCTGTAAGCAAGTTAACAGTGGCTGGTTTTCTCATAGGCATTCAAATGCAAGAAATACTTCCAGGATCTCTACAAGCAGTAGGAGGGTAATATTCCACAGGCAATTTGCACTCGCGAGTTTGGAAACATCTGCACTAGCAGATAAAAGCTCCTTTTATAAGCAGTATCAAGTTAACAGACCTTTCCAAGGTGTAAGGAGAGCCATAAAACAGATACCTGTAAGTGGCAGGACACTGATAAATAATTGGGGCTGTAACTGTGGGAGGAATTTCAGCTTAACTGTGTTTACCCTCAGACGGTGATTTCTGGTGGTGAGCTCGACTAGCTACAGCTCTCCTGCAAAAAGGGTCTGGAGACTGGCCAGGGGTTTTGAGCTTCAGGGTTCAGCTTCACATTCAGCCACAGCAGGCAGTCACTGCCCGTTCTTTACAGCCTTTAACTATCTTCTGCCACACCAGCCATGCTAAATCACCTGATAGAAACCCTGAGATCTGGGACTCTGCTGCCACAGTGATGCCCTCAGTGCCCCAAACACAGTGTATCTTTCTCTAGAGATCACTCCTCCTGTCCATACCTCACAAAAAAAGGTCAGCCCTTAGGAGTTAAAAAAGGGAGGGTCTTCAGGGGTATCTCAGAAGGCTTACTGCCCACACTTTTAATAACTGATACGTGAAGCTCTCTGGGTATTCACAGGAAGGAATGCTTCTGGCTGAGGTTTGGCTAACGCTCTAAGCACATCTTTATATAGCCAGCAATTTCGGCAGTGAAGTGAGCAGACAACACTTGTCTGATAGCAGTGGATGAGACTGTCCTTCCTCATTCGCTCACTTCTTCACTCGTAGCTCTGCTGATTTATTTGTAGCAGAAATACGTTAATGTTATCTGACAGCTACTATTGAAGTGTCACAAGCATGTGTATGCAATAACGCAGATGCTGCAGGGAATCCGCTGCAGGCCACTATCTTCCCAGGCACAGAAAGCAAGGGGAGGGATGGGAAATACCTTACAGAGCAGAAACGTTCTACTACTCCCTACTGCGCTTGTTCAGAGGGAAAATTGACAGACAGGTGAAAAGGCTGAAGTAAAACACATGCAGAAAGCATGGGAATATTCAGACAAAATCTATGTTGCAAGCTTTCCCACCTGTGCCTTGATAATTAAAAAACCTAACCCAGACCCAGCTACTCCAAGGACACCATCCCATGCAGGCTCCCAGTGCAAGGAGCTGACAGTGATGCTGTATGAACAGATGGGGGATATGAATTGTTAGAATTTTAGGAGAGGTAAGAAAAATCTTTTGGTTTGAAGCTTCCTTCTTCACAGCAGTATACAAATATGATGATAACATGGCATAAGTTGGTTTGACACTTCTCCATTGCCCCTCAAGTACTTACAGACTAATTGTTTTAACACTCTTGCAAATGAGAGATATTACCCTCATGTCTTATATATAAAGAGTGATCAAAGAATTACTCCAAGGTCACAGAAGAAACCACACACAAAGTCAGGATTTGCATACAGATTTCTCAAGTACCACACTGCCCAATGCTTTAAAAAAAAACACCCACCATGTCTTCATCTCCACAAGAAAAGCCATAGAGGACAAACCAAGCAAAACATTCTTGATCACTTGAAGTTCTTAACAGTGAAAGCCATTGGATTGATTGTAGAATGGGTAAATGGAAGAAGTTTTTTACAGTAGGGGTGGGGAGGCACTAGCACAGGCTGCCCAGAGAGGTAGTGGATGCCCTATCCTCAGAGACACTCAAGGACAGGCTGGATGGGCGCTGAGCACCTGATAGAGCTGTACATGTCCCTGCTTATTGCTGGGGAGTTGAGAAGGCCTTTAAGAGCCCCTTCTATCTCAAATAATTCTATGATGATTCTATGAACTTGCCTTATAGAGCACTTTGCTGGCCACTGCCACTGCTCTCTGGGTACCTTTTGCTGTACTCAGCAGGAAGGCTGATGGTCCCAGGAACAACTGGGAAACAAGCTGCAACCTATTAACTGCACCACCTACCTCCTCTCCTTCTAGTGCCAATATGGTTAAAATTCAGTGCAGGTCAGATTTGCACAAGTATTTAGGCCAGATGTGCAGATAAGCAGCTAAACTATTTAGATGAACGTTAAATCACATTAAGTGCCTATCTGCGCCTTTTTAAACTGAGCTTCTTTCCCTTTATCAGATTCATAGTAATTTAATAGGAGCTGATTAGAAATGATGGTCTCCAGGGCCAACGCTCAAAGTTTACTTCAGTTCACTCCAACCTACAAAGGCAGCCACAAACCACTTGTTGCCATGCGAGCAGAGGCACAGCGCATGTAGAGGTGCCCAGCCAGTGAACTGGGGAGGCTGGGAGCCCAAGGTGTGAGCAGGGCAACGAGGACCAGACTGATGAAGGCTAAACGATTGTGCTGCAGCCCGCTATGTTTCAAGTTGTGCCTCAGCTTTGAGTCCCCTTAAGGGGAGAAAAATGCACTAAAAACAAAGGCCAAATAAAACACGCTTTAATTCTCAGCCATTAAAAACTCAGCTGCAAATATAACTGAAGCATGTTTCTTTTTAAAGAAACAATACAACACTCTCTCCCCTACAGCACTGATGACTTCAAAGGCTTCAAAAGGAACCTGATGCCGTGACCAGAGGCAAAGCTGCCTCTAAGTGCTGACTCCTCAGTCATTGTGATTTTGAGGTCTCAGGTTCTGTTGTGATTCTCCCTCAGATTCTCCCTCAGATACAACATTAAAAAGAAGGAAGAAAAATAAGATACAGAGCAGCTTCCAACATGGTTGCCTGAATGATCGCACGTATGGCAAAAGCTGTTGGCTGAGAGAATGCCCAGAGCCCACATTTGCAAGACATGACCTTACAAATGCCACCAATACATGCCGGTTTGAACTATCTCATCCCACCAATGCACGGCCCTGTCCCTCTTTTTCCACAGTTCCTGGTAGCAGGCTCAGCTCCTTATCAAGTTCAGCAGAAAACAAGTCTAACCCCTTTTAAGGTACCTTCTCCAATGTGCTATTGCTACAGACCACTAACTCCACAGGCTTCAATCTGAGGCTTTGCACATCAATTTCAAGAGGCACCAATCTTCTGCATCCACAGCACACACACAGGCTCAGGGACTGCAAGGCAGAGGCTGTGGCTTCTCCCTGCATTCAGCTGCAGGCACTGGGTGGATTACCCTGGTCCCTCATTTAGACTCAAGAAAACCTTTCCTGACCTGAAGCCATAGACCAAGATCCAGACTGCCCTTCAGACACAGCAAATGAAGGGTTGAAGGAATAGAGAAGAAAGGAAAAAAAAAAAACAAAAAACACCAAAAAAGAGATTGAGGCTCATGGCTACCATGTACTTGGATGATAGATTGATTCTTTGCTTATGCTGATGATGCCCTGGTACAGACTGTACATGAACAAGGCATTCCTGAGCTTTTAATTTATTGCAGTGTTCCCACCAGGCACAAATAGAAAAGTTACATTTTAGGATTTCTTTCATACTTAAAAACAATGCAGCCATGCTGAACTACCTTGGCCAGTGGGTGTAGGTCTTTGTAGACATGGAACAAAGCAGGCAAAAGCCTCTCTGTCCTTTCCAGTTCTCCATCAAGAAGATGGGAACACGGGGAGAAGAAAGAAACTGAGGAGCAAATTGGATGGGCTGGCTCAAGCCTTCAAAGCAGCTCCAGCTATTCTATAGGTCAAAATGGAATGAAGGCAATTCTGCATATGAAAGTATTTTGCATAAACACCGATGCTATCCACAAAAGCTTAACTTCAAAAGAAACAGACTCAAGGATGCTTGGCATTCCAGCCAGCATAATAACTAGTCATCTGTAATCTTTTAGTTATGTTAATAGCGATAGCAGAGGATTGAGAACAAGCAGTCTTGAGGGACATAATCCAGCCACATTTGTACACTCATCTACACCACTCTCTGGACAAGAGCTGAAGGAATAAATGGAAGCTATCAAGTGAGAAGAACAAAAATAAAAGATTTTTTTTAAGTGCATAGTGACAGCACAGGGGACTTAGCTCAGTTTCCACCTCTGCAACAGACCTACTACACAACCTACAGCTATTCACTTTAGTATCACCATGTGCCAGGGCTTGGTTGTGGATTCTTTTTTCATTTAATCAGGCTGCTCAGAGGAGAGTTTACAGTTTCTTACAATGCAACTTCCCAGCACATAGCATAACGAGGCTCCGGTCCTGGTCCTAAGGAGTGTAGTTTAATAACAATTTATTATAAACTGCACAGCATGCCAGTGGCAGATTTGAAGGGCTGGTGGAAGGTACAGCATACACAGCGCAATTACTCTTCGTGATTTAATTCTGCAGTGCCTTCCCTTGGGCAAACACTATCCCAGTTCCTTAAGTGGGAGTTCAGTCAGAGTAAACTCATAATTTCTAAGAAATAAAGTCAATGCACTTGCACCAGCATAACGAACAGTTATTCCTTATTATCTGTCATTAAGCCGTCAAAGTTGTCGAATCCCTTCAGTCCCAGTCCCTGCATGGCCATGAAGGTCAACCACTAAAGGCAATCTGAAGCACTGCCTCCCCCTCACAGGTCAGTTGTGTCTTCTCCAGAGACTTATTTTCTTAAGACAATGAAGAAAACCTGTTTTGCTGTTTATATTAAGCAATTCCTAACAAGAAACAGGGAAAATGACAAGCAGGAGATGTGTTTTTCTTCAAAATTTTCAACACAAAATAGGAAAGTGTGCCTAAGAGTTTCCAGGCCAGCAGAGTTTTCTTGTTTTGTTTGTTTATTTTAGCCAAAGTAATTCAGAAAGCATGAGAGCAGGACGTACTGGTACCAACTATGTTATCTCAGCACGGCTGCAGTTTCCCATAGCCTACGATATCTGCAGGACCTCTGTTTCTTTCTGGTCGTTAATTCAGAAACAATGATAGAGCTGAATAAATTTGCGTGCCACGATGAATAGAAGAGCACAGAAACGCTGTATTTGACCAGCACTTCCTGGCTGGTGCCTGCACGGAAAAAGCTTGGCATGAGCGATGCTCTAAGAACGCAAACACTGACAAGGTCCGGTCTTTGCCATCAGGCTCTTACTGTTCAGAGGTCACACAGAATCTGCCCTGCCATGAGCCCAACCTCTCTCATGAGCCTGAAACCCATTTCATTTCTCTTCATCCGCCCACTTGGTTCAGGGCTGCACCACCATAAAACGCATTCTGCCCGTTCTGAACATGTCTACGGGGTGTTGGTGAGCACTGGAACCTCAAAGATAGCTGTGAGCTCTCCTGCATAGAGCTTTTGGCCCTGGAGTGCGGTCCACCAACAGCGAGCATGCTTGGATGGGCTCACATCTGCCTGCACGACATCTTGCAAATGTAGCTTTGGCCAATGCTGGGAGCTCTTCTTGTCAGCTAGCAGCTGGCCCAGAGCAGGTCACCCTGAGCAGCAGGGACAAGAAATGTCAGGGGCTGAACAGCTGGGCTTCCCATGCTCTAAAGGTCACAGCAATTCCATGCTAACCAGCAGCTCCAGGCTGTGAATGAGCAGCACACCTGGGAGCCCTGACGGGAAAACCCCTACATTACTCCCTCGGTTTAAGTTGTAGTGGAGAAACCAGTGTGTCCTCAGATGAGGGTATGGGAGACATGAGGGTATGGGCCCACGTACCCTACCACAACCCAAGTGTACCAGACAGCAAGCAGCGCAGCACAGAGCTCACAGTGTAATTTCCCTCTAGACTACTCTAAACTTGGAATGAGCTTTTTCCAAATTTATTGCTTCTCTGATTTCATAACAAATTAGTTCCATGTACCATTACAAGAATTGCTTTGCTGTCAGCCCCGCAGGCTTAATTTGGGGTCTGGGAAGCAGAGGGCTCTTCCCTTCTCACACATTGTCAACAGCCATACAAGATTTTAAACACATTGTTCCACCCACGCTTGTCCTTGTACAACCCCAGCAAAGCCTTACAAAAGGTTGGACAGGTGTAAAATGACACACATTGACCTAAAACAGCACTAAAAAGACATATGGGGGGGGGGGGAGGGAGGAAAGAAAGCTGCAGCACTGACTGCATATATTATTCGACTTCAATTGACTAAGGGTTTTTAGGGCTTTTTTTAAAACATCAATGTATGAAATCAGAAAGATGATAATGGAAGGAAAAGGGTAGGTGGAAAGAGCTCTGATGCCAGCAGGCCATGCAGTAGTACTTTTTTTCACGGAGCGGGTGTCCCCTTTGGAGGGTCCGATACACTGATGCTACAGCCATCCTGCCACTCATGCAGTGAGGGAATAAAAACCCGGAGTACGGCGTTGCAGGCAAGCTGCCACAGATTTATGTAGGCGACTCTCAAATCTAATTATCTTTTTTCTTCTCCACTACGCAGATCTCTGACTGATCATAAGTACTATGCATCAAACTAGCAGCTCCTGCTGGGTGCTGTGCGAGCTGGGGTAACACTCACATTGACAGGCACATGGAAGCAAAGGCTCTGCATTTAAATAATCCAAGTTGGACTTGGATTTAGTTGCACACGCTAATTGAAAAGCTTGTTCTAAAGCTAGAAAAGTCCTAAATATGCTGAGTAAGAGTGCAGGCAAGCATGCTGTCATGTTGCTGACAGATGATGAATTTGTTTGTGCAGCCAACATACATGAGTGAAGCAGCCTGAGCCATACTCGGATGTGCACTCTGTACAAAGGGATCTCTGCTCAGCTGGGTGACACTAGGCACAGACACAGGTATGCATTTCTCCTTGTGACTCAGGGATCAAGCTTAAAGGCAGATATTTGAGGAAGGGCCAGCACAAAGTATTCTAAAATAGTATCGTTTGAAGAGGTAGAAACATTCTCCAAATGATCTCTAAATGATCTTTGAAGACCCTTCCAACCCAAGCCAGTCTATGATTCTAATCTTCACTTGAATTGACTCACAGCCAGGGTTTTTGAATGATGCCCACCCTTTAACTCAGCTTTTTCCCCTTCTCCGTTTGTTCACAAATGCGAAACAGACTATACCACAATATTTCAAAATATTCAGTGGGGGTTTTTTTGTTTGTTTGTTTGTTCGTTATTAAGTAAGGAGAAGCTACTTTCTTTTAATTTCCCCGTGTAAGACAAGCTCTCCACTTCATTGCTAACCCAGGAAGCCCTTCCTCTTACAAGTCCACAGTCAAACAATTCATTCCCAAAGCTGGCTAACAAGAATTGCACACAACACTCCCAGCACTGTGAGCCCTTCGCTGAATGCAGCCCAGGGTTGCATTCATCTTCCTGGGCTACACCACCCTGGCAGCTTAGTCACTGCAGGGCTGACTCATGCATGGCGCTCCTTCTCCTCTTCTGTCATTTCCAACCCATGAAAGCTAAGTGCGGAGCTGAAATTAAATATAACATGACTCAACAGCTGTCAACTGGTAAGACCCTACCTCTAAGAAAGAGGGCACAACCACAAAACAAGATTGAAGTCCAAGATTTCTATTTGTCAACTGAAATCACCACCAAAAACAATTAGGAGACTACCCAGACCTTCACTTTGGTGAGTCTGCATTCTCAGATATTCTTCAGACCTATTCCATCCTCTCAATAAAATGCATTTATTAAAACTCTTTGTGATGTACCACTACTTGCCTATTTCAGGATTCCTCGGCTCCTCTCCCTCCATTTAAGCATGCAGTGTTGCTTGCATTTGATGTGACAGCTGCACTACTCCGTATCTCCTCACAGTACTCCTTTCACCTTTTCTCCCCTTTTCTCCCTCCCATGCTGTTCAGCAGCATTGTCCCGAGGCAAAACAGCTACTCACCTTTATTCCATTCCTAGGTGGTCTTAAACTTAAAACAGGCCTTGGCAGCTGCTGTTCTTCCCCTGCTCTATTTTTATCTATGTAAATATGCTCAGGCAGGCAAAATAAGAACAGAAGTGCTGCAATTAGGTGGGTAGTTCAATGACACAGTGCAATGGAGAAAGTCGAAGTGTGCAACACTTTAAAGCCCCACTCACTGCAACCCAGCCCAGAACCTCATGGGAAGCAGGCGAGCCACTGTGCTCAGCTCTCACCAGCCTGGTGTCCTCTCAGGAAATACGAGGGTACCAGAAGCTTGCCTGCACTGTGCCCTTAGACGTTGCTGGCTGCCAGCTCACCTTGAGTATAGCTGTGACACAGTTTTTTCTGCCTCTGCAAGGTCAGTTCTAACGACACCAAGCTGAGTGGTGCAGTCAATACGGTGGAAGGAAGGGAGGCCATTCAGAGGGACCTCGACAGGCTGGAGGGCTGGGCTCGGGTGAACCGAATGAGGTTCAACACGGCAAAGTGCAAGGTTTTGCATTTGGGCCGGAAGAACCCCAGGCACCCGTACAGGCTGGGAGGAGTGGTCCTTGAGAGCAGCTCGGCAGAGAAGGACCTGGGGGTCCTGATGGACGAGAGACTGAACATGAGCCAGCAGTGCGCTCTGGCAGCTCGAAAGGCAAATGGGATCCTGGGCTCCATCAGGAGAGGGGTGGTCAGCAGGGACAGGGAGGTGATTGTCCCTCTCTACTCGGCTCTTGTGAGGCCCCATCTGGAGTACTGTGTCCAGGTGTGGAGCCCTCAGTACAAGAAAGACATAGAGATTTTGGAAAGGGTCCAGAGGAGGGCGACTAAGATGATCAGGGGGCTGGAGCACCTCCCCTATGAGGACAGGCTGAGGGAGTTGGGCTTGTTCAGCCTGGAGAAGAGAAGGCTGCGGGGTGACCTCATTGCAGCCTATCAATACCTGAAGGGAACCTACACCCAGGAGGGGAGTAAACTCTTCAAAAGGGCTGACAACAGCAGGACTAGGGGAAATGGATCCAAGTTGAAGGAGGGAAGATTTAGGTTGGATGTTAGGGGGAAGTTCTATACAAGGAGAGTGGTTAGGCCCTGGAACGGGCTGCCCAGGGAGGTTGTGGATGCCCCGTCCTTGGATGTGTTTAAGGCCAGGTTGGACGGGGTCCTGGGCAACCTGATCTGAATGTGTGTGTTTGGTGGCCCTGCTAGGCAGGGGGGTTGGAACTACATGATCCTTGAGGTCCCTTCCAACCCGGGTGATTCTGTGATTCTGTGTGATTCTGTGAATACTCAAAATCGATTCAACACTGAACCTCAAAGCAATACAGAGCATGGAATCTTTTGGCAGCATCCCTGGGATTAAATGTTTACTGGATACATTTCTACTCTAGGGACTTTGCCAAAATGAGAGCGAAGGCATGCAAAGCCAACCTTTTCCAAGGCAAGCATAAAACATCACACACAAAAAGCCCTATACCCCCTGCTGAGAGATCTCAGAAACCTGGCTGCCTCGGAGATCATTCATCTGAAAGGAAAAACAAGAGTGGACGGGCAGGCTCGCGGGCACATCAGCCCCATCTTGACTGCGGTGTGCCAAGCAACAGCTGGTCTGACCCTGCCCTCACTCCCCATTCTCTAGCAAATATTGCTTCTCGTGCAGCCGAGCCGGAACTCCAGCAAATGTTTACATTATCACATGATGAAGGTAAGGTTTAAAAATACTCTACTGAACATTTTACTCTACATGTGATGAGAATCTGTGATAGCCACCACGCTCTGAAACTAACGGGTTACTTTTGTTATCACCTTCCTTCTCCCATAGCAACCCATTCCAATCAGGTTATGTTAACTGATCTTGGAAATCAATCAAGCTCCTATTCTGTTTACATACAGTAGATCACCGTGACTCACTTTCATTTAGAGCCCCTTAGGCTCTGAACACTGGTTTAAAACTGGACAGAGATTATTATAATCATGTTTACACACAAAATAAAATGTGCCAACCTGTCAAAATATGGTCAACATTTACTCCACATAAATCTATCCCCAAAAACAGAAGTGAAAACTTGATGAAACATCAGTACTGAGGAAGGCTGGGAGAAGGACAGAAGCAAATACTGGAATCAAACAAAAAATCCAGAGATAGAAATGGAGGAAAGAGACGAGTATCAGAAAGAGAGTTATCTCAAATCAATTAGGCAGCTTCACAGCAAGCTGCATGACACATGAAATTAAAACTTTCATGGCTATGGAAGACATAAAGCCAAAGGGAAAGGGCAGCAGGCTGCTGCTGGCATCAGGAGGAAGAAGTGCAGTCCAATGGAAAAGGTGAAGAAAGACTGGCCCCATAGAAAAGCAGAGGTACCAGTGAGTTAGCAACACGCCTTGCTTTTTAAGGAGAAAAAATTAAAACTAGAAGATGAAGCATCATGGCAAGACGAGCTATATTTCTACCAAAATGGAAACGAGACGTGCCTTTTAACTACCACTGCTCAAGGAAGGATCCGCGTACAAGGGAGTTACTCTATGCCGGAGGGCAGCAAGCAATCTTTACAAACAGACAGTATCATGAAGCTACACCATGTTTCATCTCTCCTTGAGGGACCGTTTTTTTTCCTGATGTAGCTTAGAAAAACCACAGCTGATTTTCACATCATTTACTACTTTGAGAGATTCTGCTCTGCTCAATGCAATGCGAGCTTGGATTATTTCAGTGGGAATTTGCATGAAGAGTTAGTAGCAAAGCTTGTCAGCAAATCTCAGGAAGGAACTCCATGTTATTTTAATCTAATCTTATTTTTCTATGTGATGTCATGTAGGGTATTTTGTTCTTGCTGGAACCCCACAGTCCATGGGAGTTTCAGGTAATCTATGTCTCGACTAAGCGCTGCACAAATAAAAGGGCTGACTTATTTCAGAGTTAAAGTTCTTATCTCTCTGCCCAAATTCCAATCCGTATAATGCAGGACGATATAAAATGAGCCTGAAGGGATCTCGAGCCAAGTCCTATTTCTATATCTAACCTTTTATGGAAATCAGCTGTTCTCAGTTTTGAAGCACAATTTCTCTCAGTTCCATGAGTTCCCACTAAAACCCTTAAATCAGAAAAATCTGACACATTAATTCAGTGGTTCTCGAAGGCATGTTCAGAACACCAGAACAAATACAACATTAACACTACTTTGCACTCATCCCTTATCTTCTGATGGGCCAGATAAAATCATTTGTGAGTTTGCACAGTCCTTCGTGCATTAAGGTCCAGATCCCTGGCTGCACACTTACAGCATAACAGGAAAATAAGGTCTGTATGGAATGAGTCAGTAGCTATCTCAGTCTGGACCCAACACAAACACACAGTTTGTGAGGATAAGATTGTTTCACATCAGTTATTATTATGCTATTAAACCCCATTGTCTGCTGTTATCTCACCAACAAAAATCCCCTAAAATCGCTGTATTTCCATTACCAAGTTATGTTAATTGGCTTCTGATCTTGTTGCTGGTTTCTCTCCCTAGAATTGTTAGGGTCTTCAGTGTTTGCACTGATGTAAATGGGCCAAAAGCATTTGCAGCAGTTTGCAGACCACTGAATGCAACCCATATCATTTTTCATTCTTGCCTAAAGAATACATGCAGTATTTGATTTTCTTTGTTTAGATTGCTCCTTAGAATCCAAGTTTGCCCAGGATCTATGACTATTACTTCACAATTCCACACCACACAACTGCCTTAACAGCCTTCCCTCTCTATGTTCACTTTATTGACTATTAGCTGAGGAAAAATGGCAGGATTCTCTCCTTTCTCCATCATATATTCCTTACATAGGTGTCTCCCTCAGTATTGATTAGCAGTAGATACAAGACGTAACATCTGTCTGCTGAAACTGGTGGGAATTTGCCTGTAATGCCAACAGGGTCAAAAATAAGTTAAAAATGTATTCAAAGACAGCTGTTACAACACAATGCAGAAATTGGCCCACAATGGTACTTTGTCAGCCCCTCTCCTTTCCAACAAAGATCTGTCAAAGCAACCCCTGAAGTCCCAGTGTTCACAGGCACTCTCCTGCAAAACCAGGGGTTGCACACAGTACCTAGATCCTCACTCTTTCTCATATTGCGAGGTAAAGCTGATGCAGAACTGTGCACCAACAAAAAGCAGATCGATTTTATGTTGCATCAGATATGAATATACTTGTAGCAGAAGCATTATAAAGCTGTGTTACTAGATAATCAATACAAAAATCAATGCAAATCTGACCATTACTGCATTCGGTATCCTGTAATTGGTAATGGATGGTAACCGATGGAGCAGAAGCTGAAAAAATTCGTCAGACCTAAATTAGGTGATAATCTGCATACAGAAGGAAGTCTCTTCCTAACTTCCACCACTCACCATAATTCCATAACTAATGGTCAGATGCATCATTTTTTCCTATATATAGAGTAAGAAAAAAGGCAGAACCTACAAGTAGACACTCTCCAAACACTGGGTAAACATTATTTTGCTCAGTTTCGTCACTTGCTGACATAGAGATGCAGCAGAAACAGAAGTGACAGGAAATGCCTACTTATAATAATGGGAAGTATTTGCTGTCCTTTTCCTCGCAGTCCTGACATATGTTCTATTAGATCACCACCACGCACTGAGCAGGCATGTTCATTCAGCTTCTCACAGTGAAAGCTGTGGGAATAAATATTTTTATTCCCCAAAATATTTTTTTCCACCCACAAATGATAGATGTTAATTTAAAATCCTGTAGCACACACAAATCAGTCTTGTTACTCTTTGCTCTGTGCACGGCTTGTGACAACATTCATTTCATGTGCCACCACGTCCATTCACCTCTTCCCTCTTCTTCATTAACCTGCACAATTGCCCATAATTTCCAACTGCTGCTACCACTCCTTCATCCCATTGTCTCAATTACATGCACATTACCAAGGGTCCATCACATGAAATAACGAAGTCCCTTACTTTGCCAAAAAAAAAAAGGATTTCTAAACCTTAATTTCCTGTTTCGTGCCATTATGGTCAAAGTAATCCAACAATTAGCAATAGCAGTGACTCAGAGAGAGAGAAGAGGAATAATAATGACAGTGAGTAGTTTCACGAATAGCTTCAGAGAAGTAGAGAGCAATGAAACAATGAGGTTTGCAATACAGTATTTCAATTGGCCTTGTGCCCTCTGGTTCTGGAAACTTTACTCCAGCTCTCAGTAGTTGCCCAGATCTAAAGCATAATGGTGGGTATTTGACCACTTCTTTTCCCTGACAAAGCCTATATCCCATGGGAGGGGCTGGTGATGAGCAGGATCCTAGTATGGATGCATATCTGGTGAGGGACTAAGCTGGGTTAGAAAATCCGTGAGTGGCTAAAATATACAGTAGTATTTCTACACTGAAAAATAAATTCTGCTGAAATTACTTCCACAGTTCTTTCAGATACTGACCTCAGGTATTGAACTGCACAGAGGACAAAAAAACTAAGGCAGTATACAGAGAAGCCCTCCCTTCCTTTTTCCCACCATTGAAGTCCCAATCATTCACTTGCTTTGTAAATTAAGGAAAGCATTCCTAAATATTATTTCCTGTTTCTTAGCATTAAAGTAATCCTACAATTAGGGTTTCCACCCACATTCTCCCACATGCTATTTCACAACAAAGTGAATTCATCCTCCATTCACCCTCCTTCTTCCCCAGTATCAGCTTTGGGTGTGCCAGTACTATGTGGCCCACAGCCCCAGTCCATACCACCTCACTGCATGGCAGCATGGACTAAAGTGAACATACTCTTCAAATTCTCACCACAGTACAAGTGCCTGCTACTCCTCCTGTGGATGAGACGGTATTTTAGCCATGTTATTTTTCTCATTTCTTCCAAATTCACCTGTCAGTTAATTTTTTTTTTCCCCAGTAAATCTTCCTTTATACTCCAAAGATTTTTATTTCAGAGCTGGGTTCAGCAGTAAGGACTGCAGGTGCTTGTCTGCCTTTGCTCTGCTGCCTAAATGGTAGCATATTTCAAATTACACTGGATTGCCTGATTCTGAAAGCCTCTCCCTTGCAAAATGACAGTACAACATATTATTTCGGCTTCTGAGACTGGTTCATAACCACAGAGCACCCTGCACACATCCCAGAGCTGCACGTCTCCTAAGAAACAAGGAATCCCTTCAGTCCTTCAGCTTTCACCAGGAAGCTTAGATCATGGTCTTTGTTTTGGTCTCAGATGAAAGATGATTTCAGCACCTTTTTCTTGCACTGCTTTACCAGTAGCTTTACCATAGTGCAGAACTCTGAAAATAAGCAATGCTATGAAGACTGAACATGTGTCCATTTCAGTTTCAAATTCTGTTCTTAATCTAGAACATAATCTCTCTTATTTCAATACTTTTCATGTGACTTGTTGCAGGATGCATCCTGAAGACAAGATGGAAAAGCCTTTTTTGGTGGCTTTTGGTTTAGAACATGAAAGTTCCATACTTATCAATATGAACTTCACTTTGCAGAATTATTCATTAAGAACATTAGTTTAGAGGTACCAGAATAGTTTTACACTGAGGGATTTTTTACAGAAGAAGGAATTAATAAAATTCTAAAGGAAAGCCTTGGCATCTCCATTTCATTTTCTATTTTACTGTTAATCTATTTTTTCTATGCAATTTTTCTGCTTCAAATGGAAGTACTGTGGGTGTGACATTTCACAGTGAATATACATAGGAAGTCACAAAAGAAGATAATGGAACTGATTATAAGCTACTATGAAAAAGTAGTGTGCTGGTTACAGAAATACCTTTCACTAAAGATAGACTGGTTATCATGCAGACCCAAAGGCAGTATATCTCTCTGCATTCAAGATCTCATTATGTTAATATTTTACTCCAGCAGTGTCAGAATACAGAAATTCCAAGTTGTTGATTCTTCTTTTAAGGCATCTGTGAGACAGTAGACAAGACAGTATAAGAACACAGAACTATTGCTGTCTCAAGACAGTATATGCTTGCATTGCATAGTTCAAAGCCATTTAATTCTTAATAACTCTAGTTTAAGATGCAGTGAGTTTATTAGGTTGCACTAATGCCCATTCTAAGGAGTTCATTAGTGAGTAACATTCAAACTGACCGTATCCAGTTAGCTCAAGTATTTTTCTACTGAATTCATTAACACTTAATGTCTCAAGGCCAAAAGAGTCAGAGTAGACTTGGATGTGTTTGATAACAGCCTAAGATAGGTGGGGAAACAAAACAATTCCTTAAGGCTGTTCAATGCCAACATAAGGATTAAGAAATGATGCACAGCCCAATTATTTCACCAGATCAACACTTCTCAGCTCTTCCACACTGACCCTACTGGGAAAGAGTAATGAGAGGCAGACGGGGAAATTACGCTGTTGGGGACTCTCCCTTCACCTTCTGTATGCCAGGAAGCAACAAAGAAGAAAACTATCATATCACTGAAATTCCAGTCCTTGCTGACACCTTGTCAGATAGTATCACTAAAAATGTGAAGATGCATGCACATTTTTACCAGGAAAACATGCAACAGCTATTTATAAAACCTTTACATTTTTCAGTATTTTATGGCCACGGCACATAATTCTTCTCTTTGCTGGTGCTACACACAGAAAAGACCAGTTCTCGTTCTGCTTTCTGTACAAATACTGCCATTTTTGTCTACATCCCGTCAAATTAACTCATCTCATCACAGAAATGATGACACTCAGGATTATCTTCAGCAACTTGAGCTATAAAACCATAAAAAGATTAGAACTGTAACTGACATTTATATTTCTTAGGCAAGTTATAAAAATAACTTACCTAAGACATTTCAGTTACTCTGAACACACGGCTGACGGCATGTAATTTAACTATTCCTTTATGAGCTTTGGATCCCATGAACATCAGCTGAACTCGATTACTTAATTCGACAGACAATATTAAGAAATAATGCATTTGCCTGCATGGCAATTCCTCAGGCCAGCAACGCCCTGATGTTCAATTGAAGTAAACTATAAGGACTTTTTCAACCTCTCTCTTGCTTGGAAAGTGACATACGATGCAGTATCCAACGGTTTGTAGGTTTGTGTAAAATGATAATGGTTGCATGATAAATTAAGCTGTGGACTGGAATACGCTAGATGTCAGAAGATGGTCACAAAAATAGAGATCCAACTTAGCAGAAGGATGGAAACGGACTTTCCACGTCTCTTCAACAGGAGCACTGACAGGAAGTTTTATAGTTGATCTTAAGTTTCTATCATCTCTTTCAATTCAATTCAATTCAGGCACTTCACAAGTGCCTTCTGGGTTCACAAACTCCAGCTCTCGAGAACCTCAGAAATACTGAGATACTGCAGAAGGTATTGTGAAAGTATTCTGATGTTCAAAAACACCAAGATCCAGATTTTTCAGGCCAAGCATTAAAAATGTATTGAAAACAATTCAAAGATCACTACTGAAAGCATCACAGAACCATATTACTATGAGACCCCGTGAGACAGTTATTTATAATTATTAATATTCAATTCAGAACTAATAAAGTTCAGCACAAGTGGTAAGCAACATCATTGCTACAATTTTTACCAGCTTTCCTCCCTTCCAGCTCTTTATTCTGGTATAGAAGAAATACCCCGTAATGTGTACTAAGATTCTTCTTTAAGGGAAGCAAGAGCAACATAATAATATATTGTTCAGTATCTGATGGGTTACTGCTAAGAAATGTAAGGGAAATCACCTTTTCTTCATGCTGCTGTAAGCCAGCTATAATAAAAAATGTAAATTAAAAAAAGCTTATTATCATCATCAGTTTGTGTTTTACCAAACACAACTTTCTAAAGGTGAAGATAATTAAGCATTGAAATAGATTGCCTAGGGAAACTGGGAAATCTCAAACTCCAGAGATGTTACATAATAATTTAGACAGGTCAAGAATGACTCGAGCAGATATTTAATCCTTCCAACTTGCTGTTTTAATTATTGTCTTATGAGCATGACTTTTTAAATGGCACAGTTTCTTTTAAATATGGTGCATCAATTAGCATGTCTGAGGATTATGCATTTCAGTTGGCTTATGCAAAAAAAAAAAAAAAATGAAATACACTGAGTAAATTCTCAAATTATTTTATTTATTAGAAACACTTATTTCCTAATTAAGAGAAAAATGCACACTTGCATGTATAACTATGGGATTCAGCAGTGTTCTCAAAGAGGCCAAAACTCCCACCAATTTCAGTGAGATAGCAGTAATTTGGAACATCATTATCCGCACAGGGCTTTTTAAAACAAAATCAAAAGAAAAGCCAAGCAGAACAATCCAATGCTTAAGAAGAGAAAAAGCACCCACATGCTTTGCCAACAGAGGTTGGCATGGATGAGGAGATCCTCCACTATGAGAGAGCAACTTCCTAGCTCCTGCCTATGTTGTGCTCATTTTCTTAATTACATTATTCAAAAGGAATTACATTCCATCTGCTTTATTGGTGACAATTTGCTTGTATTATGGAGTTACTACAAAAGTCAATTACACAAACATAACAGATGTGAAACGATAAGACACACATGGAAAATAAGAATGATTCCATTAGTTTAAATGTTCGGGCTGTTTTTCGTGTTTTTCGTGTCAGTTTCACATTACAGTGAAAAATATGCTCATCTTCCAACTACATCATTTATAGCACTGGTTTTGTTCAGCACTAAGATGTAATTCATTCAGACACCAAATCTTAACAGGCCAAAAGTCATTTATCTGCTTAAAGCAATCTCCATCCTGCAATTTGTGTTCTGACAGGACTCTGCCTCACTGGGATATTTGTATTTAACCACAGAACATCTGAAATGGGAACTTCATAGCAGCAAGGTTTAAGGACAGAACTATAGGTAAAGAAACCCATCTAACTTCTAACTGACACGTGGCTCTTTTCCTTTTCCATAAAGTTGTAGCAAAAGCTTTTACAAATCATAGCTTCACTGTCATGGACACGTTTAGTGGGCATGGTGTTGATGGGTTGACGGTTGGACTAGGTGATCTTAGTGGTCTTTTCCAACCTCAGTGATTCTACAGTCCATCTAGAAGACTGCATCCCAAAGTATTCTCACCATTACAAGGTGATGAAGAACTGAAAAGGACTCAGAAACAGATGACAATGATAAAAAGCATGAGGGGAGAAGGGTTTCTCAGGAAATGATATTGAAAGACTGGAATCCCTTAAATAAGAAGGTGACTGACAAAAGTACGTCCAGTCACTAATAAGCCACAGAACATGTCTAAAACTTGGGAGTTGACATCAACCTCTCAGCTACTGGCTTTAAGAGGAATGACGTCCTTGTGCAGATTAACTGCTTTCTTCTGCAGTCTGTAAAACGACCTCTGAAATACCTGGGACTGGTTACTGTCAAACAGTCAGTAAATTTAATATCATACACTGCTTCCTATGCTTTGTTTCCAGAAACAATGCTATGGAGATGCCCTGAAAATGCCCACTTACTTGCATTTTTCCTCAATGAACAAAGTCTCTCTGCAAAGTCTCCTCAAACAGAATGCTGAATCATTACCATTTAAGTAAACTTGTGTTTAAAAATCAATGCAATACTATGAGAATCACATGCCACTCTCATTCTATTGTTAAACATCAAGTCAGGAAGCTGAAGTTGTAAAAACATCTTCGTTGTAAGCAGAGTTCACTTGTCAAATGAATTTGTCCGTTTTACTTTATGAGTTCATACTAAGGGATATCATAACATGTTTGGCCAGCAACCTCAAAATTATTAAACACTTACTTACCTCAGTGCAGGATACTCAGCTGCACGCAAAACACACTTTTTCCATGAATTACAAGTTTTCTTGTGCTGTATAATGCACATGAATGGCAGAAAGATTTAACGCTTTTTATTGATAAGGAGAAAGTCTTTCTCTCCTGCGGTAGCAGCCAGCAGATCCCTCTGCTTCAAGATGCAAAGGTAAGTTTGCTGCATCCACATAACAAGCTTGTTGGAATTAGCAGTGAATCCTTAACACCTTGGGTGAGTATTACTGTAACAACCCTCATTATTTTAAGAAGAGATTTTCTGCCCTTTGAAATGAATAGATACAATGATGGACTGCCTTCTGGGTTGAGTCACTGCAACAGTTTTGCTGATGACCCTTCAGAAGAAATTTTAATCCTGCCTCAAATTCATCTGTTTATCAAATAGGGATGCTACTTCCCTGCTTTAAAGAGGAATAGAAGACCAATGTTAATTTGTAGTGCTGCTAAAGTATGAACCCTTTGCCTCTTGGGTGTAATCCTGCTACTGAAAAAGGATTGCAAGATGTTATCACTGCAGTAATAAAAGAAGAAAACATTTCACAACAGCAGAATGCCTTTATCCCAAAGGCTCTGCAGAGATAGCAGTACAGAAATTGCTCTCTCAGTACTGAGATACAGTACACATTCAGTAAAGCCAGTGCTGTTAGACAAACATGCTGGAAAAGGCTAAGACAGCTCCGCTCTGCAGAGAACAGAGGAGGAAGCAAAGAGCATCACCTCTAAGCAAAATTCTAGGGGAAATCCAGGTAGGCTGAAAGCAATAATCTAAGTGGGTACTTAACCAAGTCTAACATCATCTGTTATACAATTAAGTGAATAAATCCACCTTGCCTTTTCCATGTGTGCCAGAGATCTTATTTTTCAATCTGTTTTGGAATATACTGGTCTTGTATTTAAATGGACTCAAAGTGAAAGAAAATCTAACAAATCTGATGGTTGAAAAAGTATTCCTTGGGGCAAGAAAAACAAAACCCAACACACAAACTCCTGGAGATGGTAACTGGCCTTTCAAAGTCATTTAACTACTTGTATGACTGACAAGCTTTCAAACAGAAAAATACCAGACAGAAAACTACATAAGCACCAATATTTCAAAGGATATAAAACACTCTCTTCAGCTGTAAAACACATCTCTCCAAAGCCTTCGTGTATGAATCATGGCTTTTTTTGTTTAGTTTACTTGAACTGTAATTATGAGCTGGAAGACAGAGGGGATGGAGGAGGACAATGGCCTCCTGTTTCCCCAGCAGACCCAGAGAAGATCTCTTGGTTCATTAAAAAAACCCTGGAGATATCTTTCTCTCAAAACCTGTGCTCTGGAGAGCTCAATTCCATGCAGCCCAGCTGTCCAAGACCATCCAAGCCCACTGCATGGGCTTCAGATGAGACCCTTTAAGCTCTAGCCCAAACTGCACCAACAATGACTGGCTGAATGATTAACCTAATGAATCATTACAGTTTGCTTTTCGTGACAAGCAAATGTCTGAGTAGAAAAATAACAGTCAGAAAATTAAGAATGCTGAATTACAGCAGCCTCTTCCTGGCTTCGCAATATCCGTTGTCACAGGACTTACAAATCCAATGCAGATCTCCAGGTAATATTTCATATCACTCACAGTAAGGCTCCAGCAAGGTCCCATCTCTCAAAGTCACAGAGGTCAAGCTGTATTTATTACTAATTCAGGCTGAGCAGTGCAACAGTATTAACTCCAGCATGAACCACAAGTAGCAGACATCCAGCAACAACTGTTTTCCTACAAATAAATAAACTGGTGTGTTGAATTTTGAGCAGCATCTAAAGGGCACCCAGAGACCCAGCAGAGAATTAAAACAAAGCAAAGCATACTGCTAGGAGATGCTGAACTTCCTTATAGGGGCAAAAAATGTCTAAGAAAGTCAAACGATATCAAGCTCATGTTCTAGAAAGGAGGAGGAAAATATCAATAGATTGAAATTGCTTATTTTATTGCACTTCGTAGAAATAAAAACAAGCTTACGTTAGTGCATCTCTGCTCATAAAAAAGTTCTCAGTGTCATCTCAGTATAAACAACTGAACTACCACTTTGAGCAGGCGTTTCCTATATGTACTTATTTCAATCATTACTTTCGAAAATCAGAGATATCATCCTTACAGAGGTGGAGGTTTAAAGGCTGAAGAATCAAATGCCTCCCTTTGTTTATAATAATGCACTAAAGACCCATTTTCCCCCAGCTGCGATACATAGCTTTCCCATAAAAGGAAACGATTTTGGCTAACTCCAGACCAGAGGTAAAAATACATATATATCTTTTTGATCCCAACACGAGAAGCACCTGGAACAGTCCAGGAGCGGAAGATGCCACACAGGTTTCAAGAGGAGCCCTAACACTTTGTGAAGACAGGATGTCAGCAAGGCACGCTGTGCTGCAAGGAGTTTTCAATTCAGGCTGCTCAGTCAAAGTGCTGCTCCTACAGAGCTGCACTGGAATTAGGGCTGCCCACGCAGAACCTCATTGCATCCAGTGCCTCCAACAAACAGCTCAGGGCCCCAGAGCAGCCAGGAGCAACAAACCCTGCTGATGTGCTGCATCTATGGGGCACGGATGCTCTGGGTATCTGTGCCATGCTCAGCTTCCCCAGCTTGCAACAAAGCGAGGATAAAGCTCATCAGTGTTGGGCGATCAGCTCACACAAAGCACTCCTTGTTCTACATGTGGAGGCACAAGGGACCCAGGACAAGGTTTCTCTTGTTTGCTTCTTGGTTTTGCTTTATGCTGAGATTGGATGCGTCTTCTCCCCTGTGCCCGAGTTTGTCATTCGGTGCAGCAGAATGCCCCTCTCCTCCCTCACAGGATGACACATGCCTCGAGCTGATGGGGAAGCACAGCGCATGCTAAGCGCTATTGACAGCTGACAGGAATCTCTCCGTGCTGATGCAGTGTTTTGCACAGTCATTGCCTGCAGTACTACTACGATTTGTTATGAGCAATCTAATGGCACTGGCTAACTATTTTCATGCTTGTGCTCTCGCTGAATGAGCTGCTCCTCGCCACACCACGAGCAGCACTGCTATGCGCCAGCCGCAAACCGTTTGTAGATCTATCAGCAAATGCCTTCCAGAGCCCGCATCCAGCACTGGCACATATAGATACAATGATATTTTAACTCACGTTTAGAGCTCAGACACAAAAGCAGCATGTTCTGCACCAGTGGCCGTAGAATCACAGAATGTCTTAGGTTGGAAGGGACCTCCTTACAGCCCATCGCATTCCAACCCCCTGCCATGGGCTGGTTGCCCCTCATCAGCTCAGGCTGTCCAGGGCCCCATCCAACCCAGCCTTGAGCTCCTCAAGGGATGAGACACCCACAGCTTCTCAAGGCAACCTGATCCAAACATCTTATGCCACAAATAGGACCCCTGTTGGGTTAGACCACCCTCAGTGACACTGATGGTGCTCTTTGACATCCTGAAGCTCCTGTCTTTGAGGGCCATGCGGAAGGCAGACTAGTTTGAAGCCAGCATATATTCTAAGTGAAATATGGCCAGGAAGAGAAAGAAACCAATCCTCAAACTAAATGCTAAAGAAAAAATAATCCTTTTCTCTTCATTTATTTACAAGGAAGCCACTCAATTCCAAAGAGACAGATGTCATCCACATTTGCGGCCTTAAAATGCATACAAATAAACAGTGCACCCGGCAGCTGAAGTTATTGACTTTCCAATTCCTGAGAGATAATAAATCTAAATAAATTTAATTAAGCGCTTAAAAAATACAGAGCATTTTGTTCCTTTAAAATCAGCACAAGGAATAGAAATACAAGCTTCTGATCTCAATTTAATCTTTAAATTCAAAATAGAAGGGAGATTTTCTATCAAAAAATACAATATGAGATGTGAAAGCTTCCTGCTGGAAAGCACCGCTAAGGAAGAGATAGATCCTCTTAATTAAGGTTGTCTTGTATTTGTCTCCCTAAAACAGACATGATCAATAGGCGCAGAATGAAATTGATTGCTGCAGCTCATTTCATTAGGTGAAGCAAATGTCTCCATAGAGATTAAGCATGTCTTTAATATCCGAAGGTGGTAACATCTGTCCTGGTGAAACCGCAAGCTCTCTGAGGCAAGGTTTAAAAAAAAAAAAAACACACAAAACCCACCCCAACCAGATTAGTCGTGGCTGCATAATTCTTACAGCTCTCTCCCCCACTCCGAATCACCGAACCCCATATTATAGAAATTATCCTTAGGGCTCTTATCCAATTGACCCTCTGTACTAGCACTAAATGTCACATCCTTCCCTAGCAACAGTTGCTAGACTGAGCAAGGACTCGTCTGTCACGCATATTTCTGCATAGCTATCATCCAGGGGCTCCGGCAAGGCAGCAGCTGGGGATCCAGGACATGTGCTCTCGTGCAGCCGAAGCAGGATGGCAGCAGGGGAGCTGCAGCTCAGAGCCATGCTGTAGGGAGCCCGTGCAAAGCAAAACTGGGCAGCAGAGCAACCTTGACAGGAATAGACCTTATGCTGAACATAAGGTTGAGTACAGTTTTACCTCATCACTACGCGCATGCCCTGTTTTCGCTCTTGTCCCAGCTATTTCTCCATTGCCAAGCCCCTATTTTAAATACAGTGCCACAGAGCATGAAAACAGTGGGTGGGAATGAAACAGGGACGGAGAGGACTGGATGATAATGGTTGGACTAGATGATCATAGTGGTCTTTTCCAACCTTAATGATTCTGTGACAGGACAAAGCCCATCTCATGGCAACAGGGAGTCCAATCTCATAATCTCTGGTGTCAGCTCAAAAGGAAGTTCTCTGTGCTCACTGTGCAAGTAGAAGGCATAAGGCAATTTGCATCTGCAGAGCGTTGTGTAGCACTGTAACTGAATAACTGAGGATCTGAAGCCCTCAGGAATTAATCCCACCATTGTTTTATGTTTTAATTTGGGGAAAGGTAAATAAAAGTGTGTTTTGGAAGCCAAAAATTAGGAAGAGATTTGAATGAAAAGCAGCCAAGCCAATATTACCTCTCCATCCTGCATCCTTGCTGAGGTGGGAAACATGACAGCATTCAAGCTACCTGCAACTGCAGAATGCAATTTTCAGCCAGAATAGCCAGTGATTCCAGGCCCAGGTCTTGCTGGAGCTTCCCCACAAGCCAAAAGATGAGAAACATTCCCCCCAACCCGTGTTTAAGGAATTGTTTTCATTGTAACTACACTCGTACCATCTGTCTCAGTGCTTAAACAGTACCACGTGTGCAGTTTGTGCTACCCTCCCTGTAAAGATATTTACATACTCTTGCACAATGCACTTGCTGAAAGCTGGATGAAAAGAAAGCACAATCCCACTGAGGCAGCTGCAGGGAAAATAACAGAGAGGCATTTGGATTTGGTGTGACTTGGGATGCTCGGAAAATTATTAAAAGATTCTCATCAGCACCTCACAAACATATCTATGTAAGCTGGGAGGGTAGGGGCCAGGGAAACACTTCCTCTGCTGCTTCAAAAAAATACATTTCTGTTCTTATCAACAAAAAGTTTAAGCCTTGCAGGAGCGTGCTAAAAGGTGGTAAGGTCCTAAGTATCTGCAGACTTGAGAAAATCTCAAGCAACTTCAGCAATGAAAAAAACATCACTGTCTGGTTATTTACCAGGTTTTTTTAAATGGTGCTTTCCCCACGAAACGCTTCTGAGCACTTTCCTTCCTTTCCTGGTTTCTCCTCCTGTCCCATAGCCTGAAGCGATGCAGGCCAACAGCAATCCCAGAAACAAGAATTCAGGTAGCTGGCATCCCAGGCCCATTCTCTGCTCAAAGAATACGGCACAATGCTTTACAATTGCAAGAGAATTTCATTTCAGGTTTCGCTCCTACTCAAAATGAAAACCAACCCACCCAGATGCAGAGAGGCATTCCCCACTGACCCAGCTCCATCCAGCTGGCAATGGACAGTTCCATTCAATATTTGACAATTGTTCAATCAAGGTCCTGCAGTACGATAAAGCTTACCTAACAGGGCAAATATACACAAGATGAAGATTTTAAAAAAGAAAAATTTAACCAAAGGCGTTTGATGTAGGGGGACACAGTGAAGGCCCTGAATAAGATCGGAGGTGCAGGCTGACCAGCAGTGAGCAAACATTGCACCTATTGATGCAAAACCCACCAAACTGACATGGGAAGATTGAGGGGTGCTGCACCATCCACCTGCTCTGCACTGAGGTTTGGGGATCCAAGTGGTATTTATGAGAAATGTTTTCCTGGGTTGTGACTAATCATTTCCAGCAGAAGAAGATATTGGCCAGTCTTGTCTAAACAAACCAGGCGAGGTGTGTTTAGGAAAGGTTTGAGCCAACATTTTAAACATCACTTAGCACCTCCTTTAGGTAAACGACTTAGCTAGAGCAGCTCGTAAACACTGGCTGCCTTCTGAGTCGGGACAGCGGCAGGAGAAATCACATATCCAGGTTTTACTACAGTGGTTTATATAGCAGCCAGTGTGCTTTAAATAATTCCTTGGATGGAATGGGCTGTGATGCGCACCAGGAATGGCTTCCGAAGGCTCCACTGTGGCCTCCCCACCACTACCCTCAGAGCATTTAAAAAAACAATGGAAATAATAACTACTTTTGGCTAAGAATCAATATAAAATAACAGCAAGGCTCTCCCGTGACAAAATCAGAACCTACATCACAAAAAGTGCATCGTGAGTACCAAGGGACATAAAAAGTGAAGAGAGAATATTCTCTAAGTGTATCAGAAGGAAGGTACAGATCTACTGCTTAATAACAAAGAAAATAACTGATGACAAAGAGAAGTTCAAGTAATCCATGCTTTCATGGTTCCACATCTCCACACCACATGTTAGCTATGGCCAGAAACTTCCCATCACTCTGTGAATGAGGTAAAACCACAGACTAGCATAAGGAAAGAAGCAACTAAAAAATATAAGGTGGATTAAATGTACTCAAAGCAGAAGTTCTAATTAACTCCAATAATGAATTCAACCCAAAATCCCAAGCCTTTGAATCACTGCCAGTTGTCTTTGAGAAGTGACACTGAACATCAATGACTCAGAAAAATGGGAAAGTAAAACATTGCAATTCTCTCTAAAAAGCAAAGGCACGGGGAGTAACTACCAGAATTACAGAGTGAAAGATCTGGATTAGTTTAGGAAAAAAAAAGAATTCTGGGTGCGATGGCTCTTCAGAAATGATAGTGATATTCAAAAAGACAGCAATTAATTGTTCTCCATCTGTATGGAGGAAATGACAGTGAGCTGGCTCCACTGGCAGAAAAGAAGTTTGCTTAGGTCAGATGCTAGGGAATTTTTTCCCAGGTAAGAACGGTTAAGATAGGAATATGTGTGCCAGGGATACTTGTGGACCTGACCCCATTAAAGATGCTCAAGAACTGAAGAACAACTATCAGGAATGGCCTGAGGATATTTAGTTGTGCTAGAGAAAAAAGGAAAGAGACATGAAAAATGAAGCTAGATAGTTTTCTGAAGTCCCTCTCAGGGCTACATTACAAATTGTGACTCCTTAGGGCCTCAAGAACAAAATGGAGATGATGTTAGGAGGTGAAAAAATAACAAAAAGAACAAACCAGCAAAAAGCAAGGACTGCAACCAGGTTGCTGCTAATCTGTCAGCTTCTGAATCTTTTGGAAAAGGTAAAATAAGATTGCAAAAGTATTCAGAAGAATACACAGTTTTGGACAGTTATTCAAACCTGAATTTTGCTGTATGTGCTCTGAGTTGCCCATAAAGAAGCCTAATTCCCTCCCTCTTGGTTCATTAGGCTGAGAAAATAACCTACAGAGCTACACCAACCATCATGAACACTGCTCTCAGTCCCTGAAATGACACAGGTCAGAACATTGCTACATATTTCACTTGGAAAAATAAAACCCTACCCACATTAGCCGTGGATTGCCTACACGAACCCAGAGTTCCTTCTCAAGGGAGCATTTCCAGTCAGTACCTCATACACACTCGCATTTTAAATGCTAGAGCTGGAAAAAAGTTTCCTTTGCCTGAGCATCATGGAGGCAACATACATTCTGTGGAGAACACGATGATATCTGGCACCCACAACTGCTACCAGCAACTTCTCTGCCATAACGGGGGTGGCCTTTAGAACAACTGAACAAAATTTCACTTTGCCAGAGAGAAATGACTTGCAAAATATGCTCCAAAAAAGCCTTTGTTCATTTCCTGCAAGCCTTGTCTATTGAGGATTCCCACAGTCCATCCTCCACATGCAGAACAGCTCTTGTAGCTGACAGCCACAGAAGCAAGGACTATCTTGTAAGACTCTCACACTATGGGCAAAGACAAAACTAACCATGCAGCTTGTAAGGCAGCGCTAAAATATGGTGATTTACCACAAAATAGCCAACAACTAGGATCAAAATCAAGGCAAATGACTACCAGAGCTTGATGCAGGAAATTAACCTGCAAGAATGCATCTGTGCATCAGATAACCAGAGCTCGCCTGTTATATTACTTGGAGCTTCTGCAGGCCTTGCAGTATATCCCTGCTATGAAGTGAACTTGCAGCCACTTACAGAAACACAGCTAGGAAGTCAGAAAAGTCTGTACTTAAACTCAGCTCTTAAAAATTCGGAGGCATACTGTTGAGAAGGTAATGTCCTTTCAGCTTTTAGCAGCATGCCATTCCCAGAGAAGGCAGATGATGCAATGAAATGGGAACGGATATCAGGTCAGCCGGACAACAAAATTTACTAACATAATCTTTGGTGGATGGACTCTAAAGTGAGGCCTTTCTTTTCTTGCCAAAATAAGAATGTCACCACAGTGAATAGATTTTTATATATTATTTTGTATAAAATAAAACAAAAAAAGTATGTTCTGGAACCAGTGGTTCCCACCTGCACTACTTACTGGAGTCAGGCATCTGCCTTTGCTCTGCCCACGGCTAGTAAATATTCCTAATAATAGCTAAAGAAAAGCCCTACAGTGGTGGTGGGAAGTCCTCGAGTACTATAAAGTTTATACTAACTGTGCACATTAAAATCTTGGAGTAACATGATCTAGTGATGCGGTGAAACTGGCTCAGCAAGGACTGCTGTGAAATCACAAGGCTGATGAAAAGGTATTTTGGAATGAGCAATTGAAACCAGCCCTCCAATAGCTGGTTTGCTGCTCATAAAATCAGTAAGGCAGAGAAACAAAAATCTTATGGGAAATTTAACTTCAGGATCGCTAATGTGGAAAGATGAACATATTCCAGATGACTGAGGCTTTGGAAATTTTAATGCTAACCATTTATTGTAAATATTCTTTTATGAAGCCACACAGCTACAACATAGTGAATACACACTGTGTGCCAAGTTTAGCATGTTTTTATTGCTAATGCAGATAGAACATCAAGCTACGTGTAAATCTGCTCTGTGTTCCCTCTCCTGTCTCTTGTTACTGTGAAAGACAATGAAATGACAGAAAAATTGAATTATAGGCTGACTTGAGATCTGTATCTCATTCTAGATCATTTCGGATGCATCCCGGGTTTTTACTACACTACTTGACAGTCATTACAAATACAACAGATGCTCAGTGAACTCCCATTGCTATTAGTGGCACTGCATAGTCCTATGCAGTCCTGAAAGAGAAATCCTGAGAAAACTCTACAGTACATCACATGGCAGAAGGAAAAATGGGTTAAGTGTATGTAGTACGTACCTTAGAAAATAGTGTAACAGAAACCTGAAATTAATACATGCAGAAAAGTGAATGCCTGTCGAAGAAAAAGAAAAGCCAACAAGGTGCCCAGTTCCTGCAATAGACATTCACAGCAGCTCCTACACACAACTGCTGCTATTTTATCTGTACTACTGCATTGTCTTGAAGACGTGCCTCCCAAGAACTGAATGCATACTATAGATTGTTGAACTAGCAAATTTTTACAATTTTTACACAATTCTCACACAATATACCTAGCTGCAGTTGTTTGAGGGGATGTTAGACATTAAAGAAAGAAGTGCTACTCATGAAATGCAGTTCCATTCACTGAGGATAGATGCCATCCACATGGCACCTCCAGGCTATTTCATGTTGTAAAATCTGTGCTAAAAAAAAACAAAACACAACACAAACCTTCAGAGGAGAAGTTTAGAAATGCTTTCATACACCTCAGGTTGGGACTGCACAGACATTGCCATATGTCCACGTGTTGAGGCCACCCCTCCGCAGTCAATCTAGAAAGTTTGCCTATACAAAGTTAGCCCACATTGTTCCTCCTTGGACAGGCAGTATATGATCCAGCTACCGTGTCTGCATTGCCACGGGGGTTTTGATACTAGAGTATCAAAATATTAGACCACGTAAAGCCAGATTTACCCTGCTGTCAATCACAGCCTCTGAAAAAATTGGATTTATATTAAGATGTTCAAAAATGCTTTTTCTCATCAATTCCAAGCACTTCACACATGTCTATCTTTCAAAGTTTAGGTAAATATAATTCCTATTTTACAGCTGAATATAAAGAAGCATGCCCCAGAGCAGAATTCATCATCGTTTCCCCAGATCTGTCAGCTCAGAGCTGTAACTTAACCTTCAGATGACGTCACCAGGAGATGCAGATGCTGTAAGGATTCAGCAGTAACAGTTGTTTTACTTTGTGTTTCCAAAATAAAGGATTGTTTCTGGAAGGTTGCTGTGCGTTCACCAAGACTAGGGAAAAATTTTGCAGTGCTGCTACAACTTCATCATAGATGAAGATGTTTTCAGTTATGCACTTCACTCACAAGATACATTGTTTACTTTTGCAGAAAGAAAAAAAAAGCCAAAAAAGCAAAGAAAAAAAAAAAACAGTACACAGAAGAACAGACATTCCTCTGGCTAGCACTACACAGCAATTGCATTAGCAGAATATTCTCTTCCCTGAAGTTTGAAAAAGTTAAGTCCACTTGAAGCACTGGTCACAGATGCCCTCCATCACTTTTGTTTGAAACAACTGCCACGTTTTCGCAATGTGGAGAGAATTTGGTGGAAAGCAGCTGCTCAGTATCCTGGCTATTTCTGAAACTGGCAGTCAAAAACCACCTCCTACAAACACAGCTTTCTCCTGCTCTGGAGACCCATGCTGCTCACAACCTTGTCCTGCTTCTACTTCCCTACAGTGTTTTTTGGGACACAGCTGCTTTCCCCCAGAGGATGCCAAGGGAGCCACAGGCAACAAAGGTGTTGTGTTCAGCTTTTCAGGAACACATGATGAGGATTTACACGTGCTCTGCTGGAAGCTGCAAGGCAAACAGGCCTTTCACACAACTGTCTTGTGTCCCAGGCAATAATATTTCATATTCTAGCAGATGTTATGGGAACAGATTAGCAGCAAGGATACAACTGCATTTCACCAACGCTCAGTAGAAGTTAGTAGGAAAGTGTTGTGTACCAGGGTTGTTGTCATAACGCTGCCCTTATTGCTGCTGGTAGCTAGGTGACACAGGTACTTCACTGCCCGAGCTGGGACTGTTATCCTGAGGACATGGGGATGATTAGAGCTTGGCTGGATTGGAGCACTTTCTGCCACTCTCCCACATTTCTCACTCTGAAGGTTTGGGTTACGTGAACCGATCTGTGACTGGAAGCGAGGAGCTGAGGTTGGCCAGGCAGGAGCCAAAACTTCGCTTCTACTCCCAACTGTCACAAGGCTGTGTCTCACCTGAGCTTAGTGCCAAAGGCAGACTTTCAAGGGTGGCAAGGATGGAGTTGTGAGGGCTAGCTCACAGCACTGACATGGGATGTCACCACTGGGCTACCAACTCTGGGCTGGGCAGCAACTGCCGCCCGTGGCCTCAGTTTCACCTGCCTTTCCTTCAGTACAACATGAATTTGGGTTGCTTGCCTCTACCCAGTCGCTTTATGCAACTTCTGGGAACTTTGCAACTTTTGAGACCTCAATTCCCTTGTCAAATTTGGTGGAAACCAGTGAGCTAGCTCAAATCCATCTTGGTGAGGGAGCAGGCCAAATTCACAGACAGTGTGATCACGCAGCCTCGTTTCCTCAGAAAACCAGGCTGTAAAAAGCCAAATATAAACAGAGTGCATGTCAAAATTTTTCCTAGCTTGTAAGATCTACTTAAAGGAAAGAGTGCTGGGCAGGAGGAGGGACTCCATGAGCTGCCCTGGTTACTGCCCATCCCACACACTGCTGCAGAGGAAGGTAAATGCATCTCCCGCTTCTCAGTAACACAGAGGCTATGTTCTCCCTGAGCCGGCCCAGATCAGAGGGAGACAGGTCCCAGAGTGTGTTTGACAGAGAAAACAAGCAGGCACAGGGAGGAAGTTGACCAGCCACTTTCTGAGGTATAAAAACCACACTACTTCAGACCAAAAGACAACTCCAAAAATGTTTTCAACATAAAGGTGTTTGCTTTTTTTTTTTTTTTTTTTTTTAATTCCCTCTTTATAGAAAGAATCTACTGCCCTCTCCGTCTCTTAAAGATAAAATCCAAACCAGCAATATCTCCAACCAATCCATGGCGGATTTCAAGCTCTGCTCTCATCACCTCCAGAGTCTCCTCGGTTCTGTTCCATACCCACATAGGATCACATCCTCCTCACTTATGCCAACTCTTCTGAGGAAAAGAGCATGAAGAAGCCTCAGGGGCTAGCTGAGTCCCAACCAGTCCTGCCACACACACACTGCACACACACAACCACACAATTGTTTGAGTTGGAAGAGACTCCTGAAGGCCATCTGGTCCAAATCCCTGCAGTGAACAGGGACACCTACAGTTCCATCAGGTGCTCAGAGCCCCATTCAGCCTGACCTTGAATGTCCCCAGGAACAGGGAGAACATCCACTCCTTCTCTGGGCAACCTGTGCCAGAGCCTCATCACCCTTATTGTACAAAATTAATTAATTAATTAATTACATCCATTCTAAATCTTCCCTCGTTTAGTTTGAAACCATTTCCCCATGCCCTATCAAAAACCCTGCTGAACAGTCTGTCCCCTTCTTTCTTACAGCCCCCCTTTAGATACTGAAGGGCTGCTATGTACAAACGTGCTATATACAAATACATGATAGTACAGAATCATATCCTAGCTATGGCTATGTACAAAGTACTGCACTGACTTGTTTCGAGTAGTACACAGATGCACTGGAAAACCTCAAAAGTGAAGCTTCAGGGATTCACAAGCTATTTATGGAAATATAGCAATGCTACCAGAACTTCACTAGCTTTTAAACATATGCAGTCTTGGATCCTCAAACTGCAAGCATTTTACTGGCGTACAAATGACAAAACTGCTCAGCCTCTTTTGCAAAAATTTCCATTGCTCCCATGACATTCCAATTAGGTCTGCTACTAATAATTGTCAGCGTTATGGATGATTTCACATAATTCACATGGGCAGAAATATCCCCTACAAGTCTGCAGTTAGAACTGAAGTAACCAACCGTTACTCACTTTCACACCGTAATGCAGTCACAGCTCATCTTGTTAACTTTAATCTTCAGTGTCCAACTGTGCTGCTCTGGTGACACTTCCCTGCACTGAGTTACAATAATGCACAGAAATGTGTGCAATATGTGGACCAAGAGCAGCTGTCCTTGGGTCCAATGCAACCTCCTGCACAGCTGAAGGCTCTCCCGAAGTCTCTCTCACAGATGCTTTTTCTCCTTCTGTTCCATACCGTCCTCAAGGAAGAATATCCACTTTTTAACTCTGATGTTGTCAGACACTTTCTTCATAATGTGAGGAAAATGATGAGTTATCAATCTAGTCTGGACCAGACATTAAAGCACGTTCAGTATTTCCATAAGCATGATCAGGAACATCAAATCATAGAACGGCTGGTGTTGGTAAGGACCTCAAATAGCACCTTGTTCCAACCCCCTGCTGTGGGCAGGGTTGTACCAACCACTGAAAGCATACTTAATCTAATAATATTTTTATTTTTTGAAGTTGTTCTATTTGTCTCAACTTCCTAACTTATTTTCAGTAAGAAGAAATACGTGATGGTCAGTGCCACATGCAAAATTAACTCTCGGCCTCACAATCAGATTCGATAAAAGATGAAGAATTTTTAAGAAATACATATGTACTGAGTTTTAGACTGGAAAGCTTTTGGTCTTGCTGAGCAATAGCAAGAAAATCTCTGCTTCAAGTTTGCAGCCAGTGCTCTGCTGGCAGATGGAAGCTTTCCCAGAGTACACCCACAGCAAAGCAGGTGCAGGACAGGAGGCTTAGGGTACTGGACCCATCCTTGATAGTGGTTTATACTGATCCCTGGAAAACCTACAGGTGCTGTCAATGGCAGAGCAGTGCACACACTGGAGAGCTGTCAGCCCTGTCCTGAGCTGCTGCATGGCAGTGCAATTCACTCTAAGCAAGTGGTTGCATTCCTTTTCAGAGGTGGTTGAGATGATTCAGCATCTATATACAGACGCATTCAAGTACAACATGACGCTGATATTTTTTCTTGCAACTGTTCTTAACATATGCTTTTCCTTTTCACATTATCAGGATACTAAAATGGTACACTGAATATTTACCAGACTAAAATACAAACCAGTTGTGCCATCCTTTATAAATGTAGACTTGAAAAGTTTCTCAAATTTATTTTAAACTTTTAGAAATAATCTAAGAGAGCATTGCTAGGTAAGTAAACTTCCTCTTCACACTTGGTCAGGTTCACTTTTGTTATTCAATGGTTACCAGATTAAAAAAAAAAAATCACCTATGTTTATATATAATAACACATTAAAGTACAATGGAATGTAGCCAACAAGGCAGAATCGCTCTTGTATATTCTCCACTCATATATAAGCCACCTGCAGCTGGGAAGTTTCACTGTTAGAAATCCATTAATGAGATCAATACAAGTTATATCCACAAGGGATTATCTGGCTAATAGGCTATCAAAAGGCTCTTGGATTCAGCAAACTGTTTTTGTTTTTGCATGCAGTCATGCCTAAATGTGCCCTTCCTTTCCTCCTTTTGCCATTCAAAACCTGAAAATGAAAGCATTCCCATTTTTTCCAGTGCCAGCTTTCACACACACACACTCACACAGAGAAAACCATACAATACATACATTCAGAGATTCTAAATTTATCTTCAGTAAATGCTCTGGTTATGACAAGAGGTAGGTAAAAGGGAAAGATCTCTGCCAGATATTTCTTCTTCTGTATTTACTGACTTTTTCCCTGCTCTCCTTTGCGGCTGCTTCAGGCTTAGTTCTGCATTCATCAGTTTTACTTCTGGTCCCCAAGCAAGTCCCTTGGCAATCATCCTCCTATACCCTCTACTCCCATCTTAACTTTTATTTCTAGAAAATAAAGGGACAAGTGAAAAAAATAAATTTCCAGATAGCAACAATAACTCTAAAGACACTCCCTCTGCTTTTACACTTTGGTGTGCAGAAACAGAAGGACAATAAACACAGAACTGCTGAGCACAAGGGTCTGCTTGTTTCTCTGGAGAATTAAAAACATCAAAATCAGGCGCATTTGCCACAGAAGAAAGCGTGCCTTTCTGGTTGGGTGTCAGCTCACATGACAGATACAAGTTGACATAACACTGTAGTTATTTATCACACAGATGTTTAAAGATAACTCTTAATAAAAAACGATAATCACACACAGTGACACAAACCCACCAGACCATGAAAGCTAATATTTACTCAATACTAAATACCTAATGGTCATGCAAGCTGCTCAGGAACCAAATTCGGTTGCTGTTGTACTGCCTGGAAAGCCAATGCTTCAGAGAAAATAGATTTGGATTTTTTTTTTTTTAACTGAGTTATTCAGCCTTTGCGTTTTCCATCAAATAGTCACAGAACACAAGTTTTCAATTTTCAGAAATACTACAGTGTCAGCACTTAAGATGCCAGAAAAATGGATTTTCACCTTCATATTTAGTTTTGCATGGTTGGCGTTAAAAGAAAAAGCAACTGAAGAACAGCGAAGACCTAGAGCACAGCCCTGCCTGGGCACAGGGACACAACTCACGAGCTCAAAGGAAGAAGGTCCCTCACTGCATCCTCTGTCCTGCTTACAGATTGCTTTTCTGGCCCTTTGGCATTTCCTGCATCTGCTTTATGAAGGACAGCATAAAGAGGCCTCCATCCACTCTTTTTATTGATGGCATTGACATGGCCAAGTTATGGCCAAATGGCGCCATATATGCCACATAAGCTTTAAATTTTTTAATCTATTGTTAGTTGTAATCCTTACTACTGAGACATTAAAGCATTGCAGACAGCCATTTGTCCTCTCTGTGGGTACAGACACATTTGCAGGAGTGCAGGGCTAGGATAGCTTGAGCACCTGGAAACGTATGAACAGATCAGCGTGGTTCTTTGCTTAAGCTAATGTCTCACTTATTCTCCTTTATCTCTCAACCTTTCTTCATAAAGCATAATCTGAACTTGAAGAAATTGTGATTTACTTGAAAGAAGCAACAACCAAGGCAAAAATCCTTCAGATAAATTATTTGCTCAGTTCTACCCGCTATAAAAGCATAAATGCCATAAACAACAGAAAGATAGAAAGTCACTGGGACATATGGTATCAATAAAGGCAACAGGCTATACATGGATTAAACCCACTGAGTTTGTGCATACACAGTTGTGTGGTCTACATTATCCATTACTGCTTAGGAAAGAAGTCTTGGAACCACAAAACAGTTCTCAGTAGCAAGTTGAACTCTCATGAATAGTAAAAGGGAAAAACAATGTCAGGGATGATTACAAAAGGAATAGAGAACATAATCAGTCTCTGCATAACCTGAAGTTCTTCAGTTCTATACAGGGTTTTAAAATGGATTTGGGAGCATTAGAAAAAATCGAGGAGAAGAAGGATGTAAATAACAGAGGTAAAAAATAGCTTATTTACAAGGAGAGACTATCTGGAGGATGACTTTTTAGCCTGCAAGACAGGTGATGGCAGAGAGGAATGGGATTATGGTCAGAAATCACAAATAGCAAAGACAGTGAATAGGAAGAACTCTCCTCATGAAACAAGAAATAGGGAGCACAAAATGAAGCGATCGGACAGTTCAGAAAAAGAGGGGGCAATTTTTTTTTAAATTATTATTATACAGTACATTATTAAGTTGTAAAACTCATCACCACAGGACGTTTTCTAAGCCAAAAGCATAAAGGGATTAAAACAAAAGCAATTAGAGAAAATCATGGAAGAAAAGTCCATCATGGACTATTAAGGACAAGGATGCAGATACAACCTCTGGCTCAAGAAATACCCAAGTGGCTGACTGCCAGAAGCTGGGAGGCGATGCTGCTGCTCCTGCTCTGCACTGACCAACAACAGATGCCTTGCAAAAAGAGCGTGAAGAACTGAACTATGGTCAGAGTCAGGATATGAGACCAGGAGGATCTTTGCTCCAACCCAGTAGAGTTATTTTGATGCCCTTCTAAAAATTAACTGATTTGTCTTTGAGAATCTGATGCTTATTAAAATCCAACGTTACTTTCTCTCCTATAATGAGAAGGGGTGACCAGAAATTACCAGAAATAGTACAAGCAGCAATTGTATTTAAAGAGCAATTACTTAAACTAACTAGGTATACTTCATAATTTTTTAATTGTCTTTAGGCTGAGAATTTCTACATGATTTAGAAGACACATGGCTAAATCTATTGCTGCTTGTAAGTTCACGTCCATGACAAAAAACCTTTACAAGACACTATAATAATGCTTCTCTGTTTAAATGTGCAAGAAAAATATCTGGTTAAATGTGCAAAGGTCATTAGTTGGGGAGGAAAATAAATTTATAAAAGCTATGGAAGGTCCTATCCTCTCTCTCATTTATCAGTATAAACTAAGTCAACTGTGCTGAATTGATACAGATCAGCAGGTCTGTAGAAGGGCAGAATCACCTCATAAAAGCCAGTACAGATGTATTAAATTGCTTCAAAAATACAAATTAATGTTTTCATTCTTGCAAGTTTCTCTAAGGGCAGTGTAAAGTAGAAAAATCTATTACTAAAATAATACTTAATCAATAATTCAAGGCTATACAGCAATGCATATACACCAGGCTGCATAGATCACTGTCAATTTTTTGAGTTCTTCTGTTTCTGCTTTAATATTTCCCTAGTATAGTTTTAGCACAAGCAGCAGAGTTATTCAGCTGGTTAAGGAACAAGATGAAGAAATTTCATCAAAGTGAGATTTGTTCCTCCTCTGCATTTTGAAAAAAAATCAGGAAAGATGAGATTCAGGTAGGTGGACAGATCTGAAATGAGAGCATTTTGCACTAAACCTTTTACAGCTTTGTAAGTTTTCAGTTTTTCAAATGTGTTCACTCCACTTCCCTCAGTCACTTCTTCCAAGAGAGACAACTAGGGCCCTGTTCTGTGCTCTATAAAGCATGGTGGATTAATAATGCAAGTCCCTAAAATAAGATATAACACAAGATATTAACTTGAAACTTATCTTTATCACCATAATACTGAAAGTATATATATGTGCTCTCAGCAGTGATGGAGAGAGATGAAGGTAGAAGGAAAACAGGACAGCATGAACATACTCAGATTATACTTATGGGCAAAGATGCCAGAGGAGTCCTTGCAAAGATGTTCCTCATCAATGTTGTATTCTATGCATTTACCCCACAGTGATGTAAATTCTACTCTGTCTACAGCTTAACAGGAAAGGGTTTTCATCTTCATTCCTTATCTTGAATTTCTTCACAGCAAACTGCAGCTCAGCACTACTAAATGACTGCCAGATCTCACCATATGCAACACAGCGTTTTGGTCTTGGGAAAGGAATCATTTTGGGGCATTTGGTCAGCACATTGTCTCCCAATGATAGGCAATGACAAGCAAACGGTAGAAACAAACCGCCATTTTAACTGAAAATGGGTGGTTCTGACAAAAGGAATGAGAATCCCACGTTTCCCCATGCCAAAACTCTTCTAAACAGAATATTTCTCTTTCACGTGGAAGTTATCTGCATGAAGCTTCCAGCCTCCAGAGGAAGGCTTACCCACAGCTTTTCCTACAGGGAGAAGGTTGATTTCTCACACTTAGCTTGATAGTGGTACAGAGTTCATTTTCAGAGGCCTCACTTCCCACAGTTAGAGTCCCAGTCTCCTCAAAACATAGTATCTAATTCTTACTACCTCTGATGCTCAGGTTCTGAAACATTAGGTGCGTGTACTGCAAAATACTACTTTATTCATTTAAATATTGAAAGCATAATGTCAAAGCAGGTAAAGGGCACGGTGCTAAGTTCCCAAGCTCAAACAACACACAGGCTGAGTTGCTGTTCCACACTCCAAGCAAACAAACAGAAAAGCATCAGCTGCACAGCCAACTGCTGCGCAGTAATATGACTCTATCGCCAAAACACCAATGCTCATGTAGTGTTGTGTGGTTTCCAGCAGCATTATCATAGCCAACAGATACCATATAATCCTTCCTCCTCTTGCTGAACAATCCCTAAGTCTAGATCAATACAATTCTGCTTCATTGAACCCTTAATATTGGACGCAGAAGTTGTAGGAAGGGCCTGCAGGAAAGGTACACCTTCTGCTCTGGCTCTGGGTAAAACAGCTTTTGGTTACCATGGGAACACATCTTCCTGCAGTTCTGCAGTCTCCAGTCACCAGGATGAGTTCACTCCAGCACCCCAAAGCAATTCTGGCCTTGAACACTTCACCCTTTTCTCTAATGAGTGCACACACAGGTGTGCAAGCACACACACACACACACACACACACACACACACACACACACAGACTGAGAGCACTTGACTTCTGCTTCTGCTCACGCAAGACAGGCTGCCTTCTTTTACTTCAGCTTTTCCTCTGGTAGTCCATCTCAGGGACCTGGAGAATTAGCTCAGGTCCCTTGAGGGTATCAGAAAGATTTACTGTTCCCAGTGTGACAGTGCTTCTGCTGCCTTTTGCCACTGTTCTCGGGTTCTGCTTTACATCTAACTCCAGCTTCGTTATCATTTGTCAGCAGAATTTGCTTGTGCAGAGTTAAACGTTGCCTGCTGATCCCTTTCAATCTCCTGGCCACAGATGGGAGCTGCCAGAGCCCATCATCCGTTACAGAAATTACTGCAGCATTTGGGGTTTGTGGGTTTTGGGGGGGTTGTTTGCTTGCTTGTTTTGGCACCACTGACATACATCAGCCTTCAGATCTGAGCCCCTGGCCGTCCCCCCGAAGCAGGAATAATACAAGCACAGACATGACCAGACTGCCAAAGGGAACCATGGAAAATGCAGCACTCTGAACAGCTCAACTCTTGTGCTGCTGGCTGGAGAGGCGGAAATACAACAGAAGCAAAGCTGAGCACAATATGAAGGAAAGTCTCTTAGAAAATGGTTTGTATTTTAACCATCTGATTTTAGCTTAAGGACACTAATCACAACTTCTCCAGAGGAAGGGTTTAAAATGCTAGCTAAGGAAGTGCAGCTGGATAGGACTTCTTACACATTGCCACCTTCTCCTGCAAAAGAGCCAGACACTTTCCTGACCATCATCATAAGAACATGAATCATTTTTTATTTCCTAGACCACTCGAGCAAACTTATTGCATCTGGGAGTAGCAACTCTCCTCTGACAGTCAAGTATTAAAGGAAAAATCAATAAAGTTTTTAAATTCACACAATCTTCTGCTTCAAACACACATCAAATCCTACTTGGAAATGTGGATGCTTCATCTGGTAGCTCAGAAACATACTGTAGGGAAGAAGAGGTTATCTGTGGCACAGTTTATTGAGGATTGTCCATCACAAATTGCATTAAGCTATTTGGCAAGGGAAGAAGAGATGGCCCATGCTCCCAGTTGTTCCTCACAATGAAAGTTTTACATTGTGCCAGACTGAAATTAAGTGCAGAGAGAGGAAAGAAAACTTTTCAGGGAATCCTTACAGAAAGTGATTATTTAGTATCGATAATTGTAGTGATTTATAGCAGACCAACTATCAATCTCCACGCCTGCAAACGTGCAACTTATTAAGCGAGAAAGTCTGATCTTAGACAACAAGAAGAGCAACAACTGAGGGAAGATTCCTGTATTCATAAACTGATGTCAGTATTAGCATCATCAGTCTGTGACTTTTATCTCCAGGCCTCAGTGCACATTACCAACATTAATTAGCCTTGCGAGATACCCATTTGATGGGCATGGAGCAATTATGACTACTTTATGGGTGCACAGCAGCGAAAGGGCACACTCAGGATCAAAGAAGAGTTCTGGTATACAGCCACCAAATCTGTCCAGCAACTCATTTCTGTTCCATCGGTAATGCATTTCATCATTATTTATTAGATAAATTCTAGTGCTTCGGTGGACTGTCAGACTGAAATTTAGAAAATTTGGTATTTCCCACAGTTACGAACGGAAAAGCATTAGAGTCAATCTATGCAAATATGCCACCAAACAGCAAGTCTCAGAAACAGCATTTGAAGCCTTAGAAATTTGATCTTCCCACAATTGCAGTCAACAGGTATCTGCATTTAATGAAGAACACCTCATGCAAGTTATAACCACAGAGTCCTCATTCTCTTTCTAATCTACAGTCATCAAATAGTGCAGTGAGAACACAACCCATCAACACCATTACAAAACTCAGTTTTGTATACATGATTGGCAATACACCATGGTTGAGAGAAGATAGGAGAGTCACCATAGCATCAAATGAAGGAGAAATGAGCCTAAATACAAGATTTGGACTTGGCACAGGCACGAAGGCAAATTCTGATCAGAGTATCAGGTAAATGTAGGCATTTCCTTCTTACGCAAAGGAAAGAGAGAGCAGCAATCACATGACACTTTCAGTTCTGCCATTTGTGGTATGTTCCACTCATATAAGCTCCATACTTGTGTTAGTTCCTCCGATAATAAAAATGACAGGAACAACCCTTTTCCAAGTCCACTCTCCTCTACTGTTCCAGTTCCTTTGCCATCCAGTCACTCAATTATATACAGAGCTGCAAGAATGAAAGATTTCTCTTTTTTGAAAGTGATGTATCCAGTAATTAAACTGAGAATTCTACTCAAAGATGTTCTTTCTTATTTTCTTTTTTACTATTATTATTTTTGTGAAGTTGACAGAATGATTGCTTTATTATTATTAATTTCAGAAACCCAGATCATTTTCCAAAGATTCAGGTGAATTTAGAGGTAAAGATACCACTTAAAAACAAAACAGAAAATGCAATTTACTGAGATCTCCTCTCACGCTGTTTTTCTTAGATAAAACTGAATAAATTTGTGGATCAGACCAGCAGCTCCACTTCAAAAGCTTCATTTTCACCATCTTTTTAAGCTTGAGAAATTCACTAATGGTTTCTGCTCACTTTTACCTTCCTACTTAGGCAGAAGACAAATCAGCATTTAATTAGGTGCATACAACTGTGAGCTACTATGTAGTCACACCATGTGGAGATTTAGAGTATTTAAGAGTATCTTAATGCATCACAGCTTCTCAAAGCTTAGATAACCTTAGATTAGTAACACTTCAAAGATGCAAATGCATGACATGCCACAGAACTCCTTCCACAAATATAGCTTGCAAGCACCAAATAACAGGACCTCAGGTACATTTGAAGGTATATGAGTATAGAAAGCATTCTTTTACATGGCAAGTTGGAGGATTGGACTATGTTATGCATACAGAGCAGCTTTCTTCGATCCTACAATTGCATCCCCCATTTTGCTTCCCACCTTGGGACCATCAGTGACTCAGCTCACTTGGCAGAACGTATCTGGCATGGTGGCACCATGCCACGGGGCTCAAGGGCACACGGCGCTGAACCTCTGCTGCCCCTTCCCCCCAAACAGAGAAGTACAGCAGGGAGGCAAAAGGACACTGAGAGTAGCAGGCACTTCCAGGATCTTCCTGCAGCTCTGTGTGTGGCTGGATTTTAGAAAATGAAAGCCACGCTTGGCTTTGTATCATCATCTTCTACACAAGTCACGCACAAACAAGGGAACAAAAAAGATGTGTTTGCCACAATTCTATTAGAAACACAAAGACATTGTTTTGGTGGATAATTTGCTTGCTTAGGAAGCTCAGCTCAAATGCAGGAGCAGCACTGTTAAGTCCTGCAATTGATTTAAACAGAAAAAAAGCCTCCTATTCAACGTTATGTTGACAAAGGCGCAAAGATCATGGGCTTAATTTTTAACATCATACTGAACTGAACCTAATTTGCCCATGTAAATACTTCATTTTCTCATGCAAGGTAATTTAAACCAGAAGATAGGACCTCCCCTAAGATTACTGCATTCAAAAGCAGTTGCACCCACAACAGATACTCATCCTGCATGGAAAAAGGACTTGCACCAGTTCTCCTAAAATTCTGTCTATGAATAGATAGTATACATTGATTTTACTTTGCTTATCTTGTGGCTTGGGTGACATGTTACGTATGCATATCTCACATTGTTCATTTTTTATATTATTTCTAGATAAAAGTCAATGAAACCCAGAAAAACAAGCACAAACAATTGCTTGGAAGTTGTTAGAGCTATATGGAAGAGCAGTCACATCTGTGCTGCATAAGGACGTGTTGGAAGGCCAAGATACAATTATTTCATTGGTGATTTAAACATAGCTTTAGCCAGAGAGATTTCATCGTCACCCATGCTGCAAATTGACTTAATTTTTCAGCATGCCAAGGGGCAATTTGTTCTGGTAACATCAGCTGCAGCTTCACAGTATTACCATCTACCCTTCACAAGAACGCTGAAAAATGAGTTATTCACCCTAACTTTAACAACTGTTTCATTCGCAAATCAAGCAAATAGTATTAACCCTAAATTATTCTGCATAAGGAGTGGTCTGAAATAGGGATGAAGTTAGTATTTACTCCAGTGAAAAACTAAGCATCTGCTTAGACACACAATTCAGTGACAGGTTTTTTCCTCCAAGAGTGAGAAATGCTGAGCTGTGAATGCGGACAGTTTTGCAAAGGGACTGCTCAGCTAAAAAAGCACCGGCGCAGCCCACGCAGGATACAGCAAGGGAGTGTTTGTTTAACAGAACTGCTAAAGCAGTTGGCAGGTACTGCCACATACACAGCAGAAAGCCATGGGGAGCATGGAGAAGCTCCAGCCTGTACCACTCCCTGGGATAATGCCACATCCACAGGGACAATGCTGCTGGGCACTTCACAACCCCTAGACTGACTACAAAGAAAAAAAAACATGCTCTCCCAATTTTGCATTACTTTGTGGGAGCGATGAGGGAGGGAAGTGCCTGTGCTCTAGCTGCACAACCACTTGGCACGTGCATGCAAAGCCAGCTTGTCTGCACTTCTGAAGGCAACTTCAGAACAAACGCTCACTGAGTTCGTTGAAAGTTCCATGATACAAAAACAAAACAAAACAAAACAAAAAACAAAAAAACAATCCTGAAGTAGTTTCCAAATTCTGTTTTGTTTCGTGGCAACCCAGACCCCAAAGCACAACTTCTTAATGGGTATTTTCTTCATGCTTTTCTTGCAGTTACCCATCTCAACTCTTCAAGTTCTGTATTTTTCTTGCTTTCTCAAAGCGTATTTATAAATGATAGCATAGCCCTCAAGTACATGTGATGAGCTAAGACCACTGAGCTTTACACAAAACAGCTAATATTTCCACCGGGAGACACGGGAATATCTTAGAAATACATTGGAAAGTTAGTCTCAATACACCCTTTTCCTCTGATGAAACTGTATGTTGTTCTGCAGGCATCACGTAGCATCTAATGAGCCTGAAAAGGGCCAGGTCCTCTTCTGCACAGTCTGTTTTTATAGACACCTTCATCTGAGAAGAAGGGGAATTAATTCTAACAGAATTTCACTAATAATGAGAGGTCAATTCAATGCAAAGAAGCCATGCAAACAACCCGAGGACTACTTCATTCAAGTGAAGTGTTTCTATTCCCTAGCAGAGCTCCCTATCAGTCCTGTGTCCCATGCTGTAGTTGTAATATTGGTACTATGGCACAACTCTCGAGACAGAAGAACAAGATATAACCTAAGAAAACTACAAAGATGTTTCTCTTTAAGCTTTGGCTAATGATAGAAAGTAATATTCTGAGCCAGTGACAGTCTTCTCTGGACCTATGAACATGTAAGTGTGAGCAGAAAGCCCTGCTTCCATAACATTATAGTCTAAGAACCTCTCTATGAAGCATCTTTGCTTCCAGCAACCATCTAAGCAACCATCTAACTACTACCAGCAACCATCTAAGCACACCCTACATAAACCCCAGTTATTTCCTCAAATCCCTGGCTCTACATTGGGGTTAAGGAATGATGTTGGCAGTTTGACACTGGGTTTCCAGCTGTACACGGTGAGTTGAAAGGATGCAGGTCCAGCTGCTTGTGTGCCTCTCATGAGTGGGGTACAACCCCAAAGGGCCACGGGACCATGTGGATGGCATCCAAATGCAAATCCCCTCCAGGAACACACGTGCACAGGAACATTCAGTCACTGGCAACTGCATCATTAATGCAAGTCACCCGCACTATGATGAACTGTCATTTTAGCGTGGCTGTTTGCAATGCAATCTTGGTCTGTGATTGGGAGTGGGAGTAGAGGTGAGAGTCTGAGTGACAGGTACAGTCAGAATACAGAATACAGAAATAAAGCTACAAACTAAGCAGTGATGAGGCTGCCCATCAGTGAAAAAGGTCTTTGAGTAGAGTCTAGAGAGCTGCGGTAACCATTCAGCAGTAAACAGATGACCTGGAAAACATTCCTCAAGTTCCCTTTTATGTATGCTTTGCCAACATTTGTTTTACTCCATATTCAGAAAGAGTTTATCCACTACACCAAGAACATAAGACTATTCAAGTGCAAATTGAAGAGAAAGTACTCGTTGTGCATCCATGACAAGGCCCCTAGCTAGCACAATGTGAGCCCATATTACCCATCATTACTCATCACAGGCTGAGATGTAATTGTGCTATCGACTGTGATGCCTTTCTCTCATCATCATATTACAGGATGCTTGAGAGACACTGTAGTACAAAATAGTAAGAGAACAACAGTACAATATATGCTCCACTAAGCATTGGGCATCTCGTGCCAGGGACTGCTGTCTCAGTCTGTTCCCTTTGCTTTCCCAGCTTTCATGTGACCTTTTTGCTTATCCCAATTTCAGCATTTCCAGGGTTATTCCTCCCTGGAAGGTTTATCTACACAAAGCCTTTATTTTGGAACGAGGCATAGCTTTAAAGGACAATGCCCGTTTTAGAATACAAAACAGAAAATAATATTACTTTTACAAACTAGTCTTTTTTTTTCTTTTTTTCTTTTTCTTTTTTTTTTTTTTTTTTTTTTTTTTTCAAAGAACTAACTTGAGTCACCTTCATAGAATCAAAAAATGATTGAGCTGGAATGGACCTGTTAACCTTTTCCAACCTGTTGCTGTGGGCTGGTTGCCACCCACCACATCAGGTGGCCCAAGGCTCCATCCAACCTGGCCTAGAGCGCCCACAGGGATGGAGCACCCAAAGCTTCTTTAACCAGTTCCAGTGCCTCTCTTAGAGCTTACTGTTGCAATGAGAAATCTCACCAGCTACAATGACTTGTCACCAGCCCTGTCCTGAACATCCCAGGAGGAACCTGCATGAGCAGCATAACAGCACTGCTGATGAGCACTGCGTCTAGCAAAGGCTGTAGCATCTCTCAGTATCTTATCCCCATAAGAATATGCAGTGCTGCTCTGCTTCCCTTTATTATCTTTTTGCTGATTGCTGCTAATGGTAATTTTAGTTTGCACTGAGTCACAGCTAGACTGGTATCCTGTGATGTTTACAGTCTCCTGCATTGTATATTTGGAAATGCTAATAAAAATAATTTCTGAAAGGGAGAAACGAATTGCTATTCAAACTGCTCATAGAGCATGAAGAAAAAACATCATCTTGAAAAGATTAGCTGTGGATCTCTAACATTATCCTTTAATCATTATTGAGCATCATTGTCACAGGCTCTCACTGGAGAAAATCCATCTGAGGCTCCCAGGTTCTCAAGCCACTGTTTAGATTTGAAGTTCCACCAAAGGTAGGGTTTGAATCTGTCCCCAGTACTGAATGTGATCACTACATTAATTAAAATGTAACATGTCATACAACTCATTTTAAACCTGCTAACACAAGATGAACTCCTTTTACCTTTCCTGTGCACAAGGATGCACTCTGCTATCGCAGACAAGGCTTTCACAAATGTTTTGTACAGAAATTTATGGCATTTTGCAGCATTATACTTTATACTGGGAATGAAATAAGGGCAGGATATCATTCCATATCCATCAAGAGGAATGGCTCAGAAATCAGTTTAAGGACAGGATAAACCAAAGGGACTTTTTACCAGCTGTTGAGACTCCTGCTTGTGTTCAGACCTTTGAGCTTTTCCAAATTATGGCAAACCTGCAAAGATGTCTAATGGCCTACAGCAGAGTTCAGATGCCATATTGCATTATGGATTCTAGATGTACAACAAAGTCAGTGCACTCTGAAGGTTTTATGCTGGAGAGATCCTGCTGCAGCCACAAAGGGAATTAGGGCATTTACAGCTCTTTGCAGCAGTTTGAGACTGGAGTAGTGTCAAAGGGCAATGATTTCCTCTGAAACAGCTGACAAAACGGCACTTAAAAACACAATGCAGAGTGCTCAGGCTCATTTAGTCTGATACTCAAAGGACAACATGAACATACAAACTATTATAATTCATGTGCATCAGGGAACACAGTTACACCTGTCTAGGCAAATCTGGCGAAGTGTAACATGAGCAAGCACACACTTAACAAGATTTACTGTTAATATGGTTAAAAACAGAAATAGCAAAACCAGCCCCAGAAAATCTTGAGCCTGTTGAGTCAGACATTCTCATTCTGATTCAATCAGAATCGGAGCACCTTGAAGCCCACTCTCCCAAGTCCACCAAGCCAATCCTAGCTGCCCACAGAACCTGGAAGTTACACATTCAGCAAAATAAGACCAAAAAAATTACACCAAAAAGGCTATGACTAAGTGGAGACAGGCATCTGGAATGAGCCCACTTGGACGTATTAAACTGTCACTGAGGTTCCTTTGGTTACAACCCTGACTGCTGGCTTTTCCTGGGAGAGAGTTGCCAGCAAAACCCTCAAACACCAGCGCTGCTCTCCTATGGCCAGGAGGAGCAAGGAGCAGAACACTAACAGTTCTGAGCCTTTAACAAGGCTTCCACATGCTCATGGAGTTCATCTGTCCAAAGCTGTTTCTGTCCCCAAGCTATTTCAGACTTACAGACTTTTGTCCATGAACTTTTGCTAGCTCAACCAGCTGAAAGGCTTGAAAAAAAGAGATTTAATTTGGATTAGGAATCGAGCTCAGTGTGTACTCCAAGTACCTTTTCTAAATGAAGAGAATGATTTTTAACAGTAACATTTTTCTTGTCTAGAGATCATCCAACAGAACAGAAAATCATTCAGGAAAGCTTGAAAGTGAAGTCTGCCCTGATATCAAACTGAATTTTAATTCATTTACATGCAACATGTAGCTGCAGTAGTTTGCCCACATAAAAATGGCTAACCAGATTACTGGAGCAGCAACTCACTGAAAGTTAAATTGATTTCTCAAAGATATCAAACATCATTTTCTAAACAATAAAAAGACCAAAGCTTTCATCTTCAGAAGTTACATACGTCTCCAGAGAGAGAAAAGGACATTTCTGATGAGAAAGATAAAGGGGTGCAGTAAGCTGTCAGAAGTTCTTTTGGTATCAAAACAGATTGGTGATGTTTGACCTTAGCAGCACAGATCAATTAAGAAATGAAAGCACTTTGAAGAATCCTTTTAAAATCATGGACCCATGAGAAATCATAAGAAGTTTCAGTGGTGAAACTACCTGACATCTTGAAGGTGGTAATTTTGCATTCTCATTCAAACTGACAAGCAGCATTATATTCCTAATATTTGAATGCATTAAGGCATAAATTGGACAGGGTGCAAAAGGAGTGAGGAACTACTAAATTACTTCTGAGAACCTCAGAGTTTGTACATTGTATGACTTCCAGGTTGTCTCTGAAATGTAAAAATTTCACTCCCAAACAAACACTGTTAGTAGTTCTCCACAAATGATACAACTCAATACAACAACCAACCTATACCCAAAACGCTGGCCTCACTCACATTAAGTCCTAGTCAGATAGGTAGGCCACCAACATAGGATTAGTACTGTCTCCAAAGAAGTAAAAAAAAATTGCTTCAAGGTATCGGAGATCAAAAGGAAGACTAATCTGCCCTGCAATGGCCGGTAGGCTTGTAAGACCTGTGAAATCTGGAGTGGTCTGTTTATTTTCATGCAGGACAAATGCTACAGTACAATGGGAATAGCAGTGTTAAATCCCTGCTTGAAAATCATTCCTATCAATACATTTCCATCCAGACTGTTTTGAACAGCAGCTATCAACAGTAGGCCATGCAAAAGGCTGGAGTAGATTTTAATCCACAATCTTGCAGGAGCTCAAATCCATCCCTACTAGGGAAGGTTCAAGTTGGAGATCAGGAAAAGGTTCTGCACAAGAATATGCTATGTTTCTATGACTGTCTTCTGCCCTCCACTTTCATTCTTCTTTAAAACGGAGATGGTCACAGCTACAACCGAGCAGCTCTTAAATGCAGTGAGGAACAGGGCTGTTTTTCTTTGAGGCTAACCACTCTACTCTGGACTGCATAAGTTTGACAAAATTTATTTTTCCTAAGCATTTTCTGGAACACTTCATAAGGTAAAAATAATGAAGCATTACTCTGAGAAGCATTTTCTCCTGCATGTTAATGTACTTCCTTATAGCTCTGCCTTGTGAAGTTAAACATGCGCTCAGAACAGAGTCTGTGCTGAAGAAGCTTCCAATAGCTCATCAGCTCCAAGCAGACCTGGTGTCCATTCCTTCTGACAAAGCACCAGCCAGGCAGTGCCTTCATCGCATGGCATATGAAACGTCTGCTCAGCGAGGCCAAACTGTTCCCTCCACCTCTGTTATTTTGATAGCTCTCCAAGCAAAATTAACTGCTTTGTCACTATATTCATTCCTACTGCCCCACAGACCACAGACTAAACCCAGCAATGTTGTTCCCCGTCCCTCCAGCACTTTCCATGGCAGCGCACTGTTTGTTCCCACACTTTATCAGCACGAGGCGGTGTTACGCCACTGCTGATGCAAACAGCTGGTCAGTTTTTAGGACGGGTGTCTGCATTATCATCTGCTGCTCCTGAGCAATGCGTAGTACATCTGATTGCCTTCACTCCTGCCGTCAGCACAGCTACCCATCACGCAGCCCACACAAACTTCCACTAGAAACACACTGGCACAAATCAGATGGAAAAGCATTATGTCATAAGATAGACTAAGACACATCTCACAATATGTAAGAGACTACGTCTGAATAATGCATTTAGCCAGATGTTTTATGGCCTAATTTTCAGGGATCTTAATACCATCTGCATGTAAAATCTGAGTCTTGCAGGGAAGCTGCTAGCCAGGCTACGATCTTACTGCATGCTGCAGGACTGCAAAATAACAACAGTGCCTTCTGCAGTAAGTTGGAGCTTGGTATCTGTGCATGGTACTGATGGGTTGATGGTTGGACTAGATGATCATAATGGTCTTTTCCAACCTTAATAGTTCTACGACCTATGGAAATATGGCTAACGGAGGAGAGGTAAGTCAGCAACAGGGATCAAAGTAACAACGGGATGCTTCAGTACTTGCTGAAGTTGAAGCTTGCTAATGTGAATTTACTTTCAAATTACAGCAGCTGAGGGAGCAGCCTAAAAGCTTTCTTTTTAAGCACAAAATAAAATATTTACCTGAAATGAGAACCTTGTTTCTACTTCCATGAAATTTTCTGTTTCAAAACACGTTAACATATTCATCGTGGGAATCATCATCTTCATTCTACTTGTAAGGCCCTGAATTAGACCTGTTTAATTGAAACTTCACACATTCAGAATTACCTCTACAGGAGATGGTTCCTTTAAAACAACAACAGAAAAATCAAAATATAACCAAAAAAAAAAAGAAAAAAAAAAGAAAAAAAAGAAAAAACAGGTTGCCAGCCTAATTTCTCTTATGCAGTTAGAAGAGTACCAAAACTTGTTGAAGATGTTACAGAAGCAGGTAAATCCTTAATAGCTACATTTTCTTTACAAAACCATGTTTTTTAATATTCACAATTTGCTGCAATCAAAGAGCCTTCACTAAGCTTGCTGGAAGCCGCAGCTCTCTAACTAGCCGGATACGTTCAGGGCCACGGCAAGGTTTGAATCAGCATTTCCAAGGCTGCCCTGGGACTTCCCTCGTTCCCAGCACAGGGTGCCCGGCTCCCATTATAGAGGCCGAGCAGAGCACAATCACACCACGTAACCCTGGATCAATAACTCATTCAAGCAGTGGATGAAATAGCACAGCAGGACATTGGCCGGAAGCCCCAGCAGAGGCCACAGACGAGGATGCTTTTAGCACAGACTAACTCAAAACTCACAAAGGATGAGTTTGGCTGAGCTCCCCTGACATGAACAGGGCTCTATTAAATGAGGCTCTGGTTGAATATAGCAAAGTTATTAGAAGCGCACACCGTTGTAAACGAACAATCCAGAGAGTACAGAAGGTCTGATAATCCCAGATTTTAACTTTTTCTCCCTGCATTTCCAGTCTTGAAATTTCATAGGCTTGGGTTATCAAGAAAACTTTTAAAAAAAACTTTTAAAGGTACCAAATGTCATTTGCATTATGAGATTTCCATGGAAACCTTTAATGGGTTGCACAGCACAGTATGTTCTTTAAATGAGTTAAACTCATGAGAGACTGCACTTTGTCAGGAAACATGGATAGGCTTGTATTGCTGCTGGCAGCATTCTTAATACAAAACAGTGTCTTGCACTTTCCTTCAAGTGTGTTTATTCTACCTGTTTCTCTGAAAGAAAATGACCCCACAACATGGAGAACGGGTATCGAGTGAGTTATGGCTGGCTAACACATTGGAAGTGCCCCATGCAGATGGGCTGCAGGACCACTTGGAAAGCCAACCTCCTGCACTGCTGTGCTGGCCCACCTGTCCCTGAAAAAGTCCAGCGTTCTCATTAGCAAGACTGGACAAGGACCAGAGAGCCCAAAGCTGCAGGTCCAATCACTGCAGGTCCAGGTTATCTCCTGTGGTGCCCCCTGTACCTGCAGATGGGTTCCTTGCTCCTCCATGTACCTACCTTGCTGGGTCAATGGAATTTGCTTCAGCTGCCAGAGGGCTCCGTTCAACACGTGTCACAAGCATTAGGAAAAAGTCATTAGTATAAATTACAACAACAACTGCCAAGGACTGGAAGAAGCTTTGTATAGCTGCAACTGATAATTGTGCAATGCTGGCAAAACCGTATCAGAAAACAGATTATCATACACGCCCTAAAAAGAATCCTGTTCCACTTTCTTTTTTGCTTCAGATGGTGTGGAGAAACTGCAATTTCCAAAGCAGCAGGTACTTCTTCCCAATCACCTCTGCCATGTCTAGGCACACAGGCGCTCGGGAATCCTAAGGATTACCCGTTTGCTCTCCTAGCATATCCACCAGACACAAGGTGCATGCTGTAACACACTGCACTTATACTTTCACCTGCTGTAAGCGAGGTAGTGAGTTTGAAACAAAAATAACTGGATATTGAGTACGATTAAGCACTCTAACTTTTGCCACAGGGAGAAGAACACTTAAAACTGACAGGGAGATGGCTTTTACAAAAGCAACATCCTTAATGCTACTACTATTAGGAGAGGGATGTAATTAGTATTGCCAAGTACTACTTGCTTCTTTCTTTAAAGCACTTTTTTCTTTTTCTCCAGTCACCTGGTGAATATTTCTCTGAATTTGAATTAGAAGGGTGTGGAAGAGAGAAAGAGGGAAAGAAAATTAAAGGGAGAAAAAAGGATGCCATGATGTCAATAGGTCACTGCAGCACTGTCTTCTAGGTACAGGATGAACCACTGGGGTTCTTTCCGTCCTGAAAAAAAGGCAGTGTTTGTAAATTCACTCCCTTCTAGCCTAATTCTATTCCTCTCTCTTTATGTCAAAGGCAAGTCCAAGCAGGAGCAGAGCTGGGTCAAAAATGCAAAAATGAGTATTTGAAGAACACTTCCATAAACACAAACACAGCCCCTCTAAAGTTGCTTTCAGCTTTCAGCTACCTTTGAATCCTATCTAAATACCAATATTATGTTCTCACTAAGAACTACATCAGGAACGTTCCTTACCTAATAAATCATCACAAGAAGATCATTCAGGGCCAGAAGAACACACTATATAAATAAGCAAAAAAAAGGTAAAGATTTTCCAGCAGCACGTCCAAAATGGCAGAGGGCTCAGTGGCAGATCTACCACTAGCAGAGACTTCTCCAGCCCCGGAAGATCATGCTCAGTCCCACGGTGCTCCATCAACATTGTGTGCTTTCTTCATTGATAAAAACACTAACAACAACTTTACACTTTCTTCCTATGAAAATTAGAAAAGTTCCTTTGAATAGGAGTTTGGGCACCCAGGCAGAAAAATTACTTTTATCAAAGCTTAGGAAACCCACTCTTCCCTACACAGCCACACTGCTTAAGCTATAAAGACTTCAGGCTGGGGTACAGTCAGGATTATCTGAACATATGACAGCTCTGTAGTGAATTCCTCAGTGCTCCGTGTCACCCACACAGGTTCAGTTAGCTCAGCTACACTCCCAAAACTACAGGCATAGATAACACCACGCAAGGAAGTACTCAAGAAAAAAAATCCATGTAGCTTTCTTGGTGGCAAAGCCAGGAGAGATTCCTAAAGAAAAAAATGGCAGCAAGAAAGGAAGCCTGTAGGGACAGAGGGTTTTTCTCATCAGAGTTTGAAAGGACAGCATTTCAAAAGAGGACAGAGTTTAATCACGAAGTCCAGAATTGCAGCTGAGAAGATAAATCTACTGAATTTATACCACATGACTTTGGCAATAATGTGGCAGTCCACTCCTTGGATGCTTGTTCCTGTTCAAGATTCTTCCTTCTTAAGCAATAAATCCAGTGGGTCTGCGTGCTGGCAGAATCTCAGCTCTGGCATGTTTCTAGATAGAGCTGTGTTTGGGGCTTGTTTTCTCGCTGCCAACATGCTTGTGCTTCCAAGGGAGCCTTTGTAAACAAGATGTTAGAAACAGCTTTTGAGATAGTTTCCCCAGGTAAAAAGTGGCAAATATAAACCCAGTGAGACATTGGAAAAAAAACAATCCACAAACAACAAGACAAAACAGGGACTACAAAAACCTTGCAGCACTGATTAAATTGTCCAGCAAGACAGAGGAGTCTGCTATAAGATTTTCTCTGTATCTGTACATTATTTAAAGATTTTTGTAGATCAAGTGAATTTCATAATGAAAGAAGAGTCTGTAGAAGAAGCTGAGTAATTCTTTTTGATTCTCTGTATCTTACATATTATGTATTTAAAAGGAAAAAGTATGTGCATCTACTGCTTTTAAACTCTGTCATAGCAACATAAAGGCCACTAAAAACATACAACTACAACTTGTCTAGTGCAATAGGGTATTTCTTTGCATCTTCCCTTACCAAAGTTCAATCACTGTGAGTTTGATCTCTCTGATCAAAAGTTCCCTGTCTCATTTTGTTAAAAATAGCCCAATACAGCTTCACATGCTGGCATGTGCTTACACATGCCAAGGAGGCTCCCAGAAACTATTAAGTCCTTTTTGGTTCCCCATTAGCACCTGGAGCACACACATCCAATTCAGAGCAGCATGTATGAGATACTAAATGGGAACCCAGCACCTCCATTTGAAGTACAGCCATAGGAATTTGTTATTTGATTCTTCAGCACCCTCAGTCAAAAGAACTCTTCTTCCCTTCAGCCCACTTCATGCTACAAACTGGCTTTGATTCTGCAAGAAGCGACCAGTTAAGACTAACCAGGCATGAAAGACTGGATTTCTGAAAGAATGAGGACAAAGAATATTTGTTTTGCTTTACTCCTCTAGAAACAGCCTTCAACATCTAGACCATCCTCTAAACCTGATGAAGAGAGGAAAGTGCAAGGAACAATGGCAAGCAAACATGCAGCAGAACAAACCAGAGATCTTCGCAGATCTTATTTTACATTTTTCTGCATCACATACTCTAACTGCATCCCTGCAGTAGTGTATGCACACATACAGCATCAGCTCACTGGCTGAAGAACCATTGGCATTTGGAGGCTGCTTATGTTTGGTATGATAGTAACTGCACCCTAAGTCACTCGTAAGCAAATCCACTTGACTCCATGATTCCAGTGTCGTTGGCAAGAGGAGCACTCTGACATCCACTCTGGCATAGTAGTTAAAGATTTGGTCTTGTAAACCTTCTTTCCTCAGAAGTGCAGCCTCCAGCAGAACACGCTACTGATGAGCACAAGAAGCCTTGCAGTACTTCTGCACTCAGCTGAGACTTGTCCTGTGGGAGTAGCTCTACTGCAAGCCAAAAATCTCATTGCACAGTCCTCAATCACATGTCTGGGCTTCCTTGCAAAACCACTCCATTTTGTAAACTTTGGAATAGAAACAGTAAGAGCTAAATGCACGTTAACAAATCTGTTCTTTAAAAGCTACCTTGCTTAGGATGATACTGCAGAAAACTTAGAACAGGGAAGCATTTGAAAGGACAGCACAGATCTTAACCGAGATACATGCGCTGCCACAGCACATATAGAATCCAACGTGCAATTCCATATTCGTTCAATGGAGGGCCTTTCTCTTCCTACCCATCCTTCTCCCATCTTAAGGCACCATTTAAAGCCTTACACAATAAAAAGTGAGGGATGCACCAGGTACTCTAACAGAGAACTGTTCGTAAACAGGACCAGTTCTATTTTATGGCTTAAGAGCAAATAACAGAATGACTGTTCACCAAAGCACAAAAAAACCTATTAAAATGTTAAGCGCTTTTCATAGCATAATTTTGACCTTTTCATTTTCCAATTATTTCTCTCGGCAACCAAAGAGATTTGTTTTATGACACTCATAATTTAGGGGACCTTGGCAAGTATGTACAGTACCTTTCACCACTGCCACCAAACAACTTGTTTTAAAGCAATAAATCAAGACATAGCCATGCTCTGCTGATAAACAAAATTACTAGCAACACAAGCACTGTAGCTTAAAGATACTGGTTAGTTGAGTAATTTAAGTCCTACTGTCACCTGAAAGAAACATTCATAAATACAAACAAAGCAGCAGTGATGTGTCGCACAAATATTGCTCATAATTTTACCACTCTCCCGTTGTCATTTGGAAGAACTTTCCTGGCAAGCAACAGTATACTTCACTCAAAAGAAAAAAAAAGTAGAAAAGTAGTTTTATTATTCATCAGGACACAGCCTACTCCTTTCCTACCATTCGGCTTTTTTTTTCAGCTCCTTGAACTTTGGCAAAGCAAATGCTTTCACAAATTGGCACAAGGGTGTTGCAGTGTCCTTGACATCTCTGTAAGCCTGATGTCAAGGTCCAGTCCTGCAGATGCTTCCTCCTCTGTGAAATCTGAGCAAAGGAAACACAGCAGTGTACTGATATAGGTACTTCAAATCACTGGCACCCGCATAAAGGGTCGGGAAAAAATCCACCACTGAATATACTGCCATGACTGAATGTATTTTGGGTGCCATCAGGATGCAGGGACTGCACCAACTCCCCATCCCTGCCTGCCTTCCCTGCATACCTCTCTTCCTTCAATACAAGGAGTGTGCCATTGAGCAGAGAGTGCAACAGCTGGAGCTGTCCAGAAGGCCACTGAAAAGGCTTCCATGTTTCATGACAAAATGATTATAAGTGTGACCATAAAAGGAGCATTTTTACATCTAAAAAATACTGCAAGAACCAGTTCATATTTTTATTTCCAATTATAAGGACACTTAGTTTAATCTCCAAATCCAGAGCAGAGAGATTTTGCAGCAAAAGGCGTGTTACTTCTGTGACAGAAAGTTTGTTTTTCTTCTTTCCGGACAAACATATTTCTCATCCTGATGCTTTCTGGGTACAGAAAGTGCAACAGAGACAGCCCACAGATGTAGTGAAATTCCATAGGACCAAAGGAGCCACATCCTCTGCCTGCTGTGCAGCTCTGGGTGCAGTGAAGCCACCTCTGTAACTGCCCAGGAGCTGTCCCAGTATTTTGCTACCAGAAAACCAAAAACCACTGTAACAAATGTATTTCTAAGCAACCACTTTGACTGCAAAGAGTAAAACCACTATGAACAAAAGGATCAAGATTAACTTATTCATACAGAGGTTCAATTTCTGAACAGTAAAAACCGCCAAAATCTCTGAAGAGATTTTTTTAGGTAATTAAAACCTGGGAACAACAGGTGTTGAAATAGTGGAAGCTACACATTTTTAACAGCACATGATAGATCTCAAACATAACCTTCATTTGTCTACGCCACTGTCTCCTTTCACCCATAAAACTAGGATTTAATCTTCCCTTGCAGAACTGATAAAAAAAAATGCATTGCCAGTTCCCATCTGTTCAGCATCCTACCTGCCTCGTCGCGACATAGGACACCTTTCTCCTGGTTTTCAGGATAAGCAGCTGATTTGTGAGATCCTGCCTCCCTCTGAACGTTGCCATCTTTAAAATTTATATTCACAGTTTGGGAAATGAATTACAGTTACATGGCCTGGAAGATTGCTTAGAATGAAATATCATACATCCTTAAGTTTGCAATAGACCTCTAGGATCATCCAGTCCAACCATCAAGCCATTCTCACCATGCCCATTAAGTACTGACCTCAGTGCCACTTCTACATGTCTTTTGAACTCCTCTAGGGACAGTGATTTCATCACTTCCCTGGGCAAATATAAACATATTTTTGGAGAAATACATGCACTGGGGAGGGAGGTGATGCTTTGTTGTTAAAAACACATCTCCAGTGGAAGCAAGGCAAGGAAGCAGGAAGGCAGCACATTTGTCCAGCATTTTTTGTTGACTCCAAGATGACTTCATTGACTCAGAACTCTGAATTCTGACATCCCCTTGTTACAAAAGAAGCATTTTCAGCCACATGTTATTTTTCTACAAGATTTTGACTCATTCTTCCAAACTTTAATTTAGAATCAATTGTTTGCTGTGTTATTTTCACACATAAAAGGCAGCAGTGCCTCTTACTACCCCACAGAGATTTTTAAAAGCCTCGAATTTACCTGCAGGATAAGTAGTTCCTTCACTTAAGGAGAGGACAGAGATGGGGAGGAGAAGCACAAAACACCTTCAATTTCTCCAATCACTTAGGCACTGGGGGTCTTTTTGCTTCAAGGAGTAATTCTGGGTTGCAAATTCAGGCAACTCAAAGGCCCAATAAAAGCACTTGATGTCACTTCTGAGCAGGTGGAAACTCTCATTTGAGTCCATTTGGAAATGAAATTATGCCCTTAATTCCATACTTGATAAAGATCACAGGTCAAATGACCACTGCTCAGCTGAGAGAGAAGAAATAGAAATCTATCAATAAATAAATATAACAGGTTTTCCAAGCTGAATAATTATGCTGTGATGCTGGAAACCAGAACTAAAAGGCTTTTTAGTACTCAATACTCTAATGCTGGGGTATGTACAGGTAGGTTTTTCATAAGGCAAGACCCACAACTCTACACAGACTTACTGTTAAGCAGTTCCATAAATTCACCAAGGTCATTGCTGTGCCTTGGTATGAGCTGTCCTGACCCATCTGTGAATCAAGATCTTCCACAAGTACCTGCAGATAATGCTGGTTAGCAAATAAAGCATTGTCTCCAAGCTGCAAGAGCTCCCATTGAACAAGTCTTTATCATGATGAGAAGGCACATACTGTCTAGAAACCTGCAGTCAGCAGAAGCAAAAACGTTACCCCCATTTGTATGCTGAACTGACAAGGCAGGTGACATCATCCACAAGCAGAGCAAAGATGGAATGAAATTTATTAAAATTAAAAATAATAAATACAAATGATATGAATTGTCCTGGATATGTAGCATTCCACCCTCTGCTATGAGGATCTCTACCATGAGAAGTGCCCCCATGTGCACTGACGTGGAGAAAAAAGACTGAAAATCTGAAATGGTTCCAAGGAAAAATTATAAGAATGGTCTGGTCTTGAACAGACCTTAAGGAGTTCATTTATGCAAGCTTAATGAAAGCAAGATGGGAAGGCACTTATTCATATACAAAAAGAGAACCAATGCCACAACACTCTTAGTCATGCAGATGAAAGCAAAACTTGTTCCAGTGATCAGGATTTGAGGAACAAGACATTTGAGCTGGAAACATAAGGCACCTTTTTACCACAAACGTGTAATGGCTTACTAAGGACAACAGTAATTAACTATTATTTAGGGCTCACTTTAATTAAGACTGAATATTGTTCATAAGGATCCTGTAATTTATCAGTATGCATCCCAGCTTAAGCAAGAATCAGTCGGAGGAGCCACAAAAGTATCACATACCAGGTAAAACTAAAACTACAAATTAATGTTTGCAGGGCTTTTGCACCCAGTCATATGCACTCATTCAAGACAAGCCGCTCTCTGTGGATATGCAAACAGGCTGTTACCATCCTCAGGCACATCCACTTCCCTGCGGAGAAGAGGGCTGCTGCACCAGGCTGAACGCTGGCACGCGCAGGGAAACCTGCCTGCACTGCCTTGAGATACCTGCTTCCTTCTGCACAGAGCTCTATTGCTCCTTCACCAGCATCCCCAGAGCAAAGCACAGCTCTCTGTCCCATCAATGCTTGATTCCACTTTAGCAGTAAGAAATACTGAGGGTTTCTATACATTTCTCATTTTATGGATTATAAACCCCCTTTTTGTTTTCCATAATCAACCACTATACATGGCCCACAGCACCTCCCAGAAGCTAAGATGGAGAAATCTCATGGTTTTGAAGAGGAAAACAACATCCCCTTCACCAACATTCCACGGTAAGAACAACTTCTAAAATCCATACCAAGACACAAAATAATGTACACTAGCTTTATATGAAGAGAAAGCCCAGGTTTGAAGTCTTCAGGATCTAGAATAAAGTATTTTTACTCGTGCTGCACAAGTCTTTTCTTACAGCAATGGGATATAACCGAACCAGGAAAAACTAGCTAGCTCAAGAAGTGATGACCAAATTCATAGAACAGAATAGGTTTGGGTTGGGAGGCACATTTAATATTACCTAGATCATCAAATGTAGCATTAAAGATACTCATTTCTAAGCACTGCATAAACTGCACATATCCACACAAAAAGCTAAATATGCAGTGATGGGGCTCATCTTCCTTTATTTATTTTATTTTATTATCAACCGTTCAGAACAAGCTATGCTGCAGTGACTTTGCTGCTGGCAAATAATATGCTACTCCTAAACCTTAGGCAATAAGAACTCTATACAGCACTGCTATTAAATTATCTCAAATTGCATTATCTTTAGGATGCTCTTAATGACTCCTTTGAAGTTGCCAAAGCTGGCTGAGAGCCAGCCACAGTGACACTGTAAGTAAAAGAACAGATCCCTGAAAGCTAAAACACGGAGCAATACTCATCAAAAACTAAAGTAAAATGTCAGGGGAATTCAGGTGTTGACATTTTAAGTAAATCGTGACCTTCTCTTTGAAAACTTAATCAAATTGTTACATAGAACAGGTTCCCCACTGAAACTTCAAGAGGTAACAGTAATTAAAAACCTTTTGAGAAAAATACCCAGCTCATCCAACATCAGAAGACTGCATTTAAAAATTTTTTTACGGTTAAATACTACAATTGGCTGGATCCTCCTGCTGCAGTAAGCTAGGTACTGCTTTCTGAGGCCTGAGCTTGTAGCAGCTGAAGAGTGATGCTGAACCATAGGGAAAATAAAGCCTGCATGTGTGCCAGAAGAGGACAGCAACTATGAAGAAGTGCTGGCAGTGTCACTGGGGCTGTGCTGTGCAGAGGTCCCACCTTACAGCTCTTCTAGGGGCGCTGTCAAGGGGACTGGGCCCTTCTTTCTCCTGCTGCAGCTTGTGCCACTAAAAAATCTTAAAAAAAAAAAAAAAGAAAAAAGAAAAAAGAAAAAAAAGAAAAAAAAAGGGATGTAATGGATTTGGCTGTGGTCAGCCACGTCCAGGCAGACAGAAGCTCCTTCAAAATTCAAGCTCTTCTCTCACTAAAGCTTAAATTCCTACAGAGGCTGTTTAATCCCATCCTGGCAGGGCATCCTGAGGCAGCTGTCCAAATCACACAACTAGCATGTAAGGAAACTGGTCAGTGTGGAGAAGGAGCTGAAAATGGGCTGATGAACATGGAAAGGATGTGAGGGTGAAGCAGCTGTACGTGGAGATCGAAACGAAGCAAAGAGGAGAAGTAGAATTTCATTAACTGAAGGATGCTGCTTTCTTCTCCTCACCAGCACAGAAGTAAAGGCTCTTTCAGACTGTCCACAGTCCACTGCAGGAAAGTCTTATATCTGTGCCATTTTCAGATGTCACAGTGGTGACAGCAAACCAAACACAAAGGGAGCAGGGCGGAAGAAAGTTGGGTGACATTAAGTCTGAACAGCACCATTAGCTAAAGCCTTGGCCATCCTGTACTCAGTAGGCACTGATCACTGGTTACAGATTTGCTCTCACTCCAGCATTCCATTGCACCAGCAGTGCTGATAAAACAGAAACTCTGATCAGACACTGTGACCAACATCAGCTTTTTCTTCATGAAGTCTTAGGTTCATCCAGCATTTTAGGCCTGAAGCACTGCACAGGGAAAGCATCTCGCCAGCTACTTACAATTCAGCAGATATAGACTTTTTAGAGGAAAAAGGAAAAAATATCCCACAGCTTTTTTCAACTTTAACTGCAGCTTTTGCTTTTTCAGGCAAATGCTTCATACTTCAAGGCAGCATGGCTTGGTGAAAACTTTACTGTTGCAGGAATTATTTAAAATATCAAAAGACAAGCAGCAGAAAAAAAGACCAGAAGACATGACTTGGAGGCTCTGCATCTCAGAAATGAGGCTGTAAAGCCCAGGAGTCTGACCAGAATTGCTTTTGCTTTGAAAAACGGATCGGCTGTCTCTCTTGTTTCCAAAGGATAAAGATGTCAGAACAAGAATTACAGACTGTTAACAGCAAGAACAGCTGAAGGGAGATTTATGTGTTTGTTTGAATGAAACAGACACAGCACAAGCAGACCCAGGAGGCCATCTGAGACCCCAGCCTTGGAGTCAGCAGTGGCTTTCAGGCCAGTCTCCAACAAGACACCCTCATCTTGTAAGAGTGCACAGAAACGCCCCTGAATGTAAGGCTCAGCTACGAGCAGCAATATGTTGCAATATTCCCTGAGTACAGAAATTACAGAAGTCATGTTTTCTGCAAATCTGCATCTTGGGCTCTGTGACACAAGCTCAAAGCATGAGCTTTGAGCAAAGCTTTTCCCACAGCTGGGACCACATCTCAGGGCTCTGGCATTGGGTAGATCCTCTAGTATCCAGAGGAATAAATTCACCTGCGGTAATGCTGTCACTCTTGAGACCTATGCCAGTTTGTAAAATCTGGCTGTGATTGGCCAACAGGTTATAAAAGGGAGGAGAAAAGAAGAGGGAAGGGAAAAACATGTAGAAAGAGCTTCATCATGTATGCTTGTTTCCTATGGAAACAAGGCTAAAACCCAACACATTACAAAATGAACACTTAGTGACAGCACAGAAGAAAATCCATTTGAAGTTCCATTTCACAACATAAAATAACAGGAAAATTCAAAAAGCAGGAAGTATTTGTCCTTCGCTGTCTCAAGCAGAAGTCTTTAAGAATTGCACAGAATCCCTTTTTCATATTGTGTTATGTAAGGGCAGAGCAACATGGAGGGAAGAAAGGATAGCAGATGTCACTTGATTTTGTAGACAGCACAGAGATAAACCAACATTGAAATGTTGCTAAAGAACCTAAGAAATTAATGTTGCCTGTTGAACTGATCTAACTGGATGGTACAAGATTTTTTTTAAAACTATTTTTCCTGCACAGAAGTAATACAGTGTGCTCCTCAATGATGTGGTGCATTGTCATATACAGCAACCATACACAAAAGGAGAAGGTAAAAATAAAATACACAGAGATACTGCCAACTGTCATTGCTTGCCTGCACATACAGTTCCAGGAGCAATGAAAGGACAGGAGATCAAAATGCCTTTGCAATGCCAAACATCCACTCTCTTCGCTGCAGAGTGATTCCTCTTAACATCAAGATGAACCAACATCGTTTTAAGGCAGTCAAACACATTTTAACCCAGAAAAAAGGAGTTACTTCCCAAGCCCTTCCTAAGTCATTTGTTCTTAGTATCACATAGAGCTCTGAATCATACATATAACTTATTTATAAGGGAGGCAGTTTTGCAGAATAATTTAATTTACTTTCTTTAGTATCCACATCAAGTCATCTAAGTTACTAACATACAGAAGATAGTAACTTTGGCAGGCAGATAATTAAGCTGAACACCCCAAGCATCTTTTTATGAACTAAAAAGTCAAGTCTTAGCTAAAATCAATGGCAGAAGACAAAGCTTTACAACTCCACTCTACTTCTAGTCAAGTTATTTACATGCTAAACAACTTGCCTTTTCCAGCTCTACAACACACACACACATCTGCTCAGGGAAGAGACCTTTAACAACTGCACAGCACAAGGCAGCTTTGTGGTGGCCTCTTTACCCTCCCAGGGAGAAAAGTCTAGGCAGGAGAAGAATAATCTTCCACTTGTTGGGCAAAACAGCACTGCTTTCTTGTTGTTTCTCCCTTGTAATTCCAGATTCCTTTTTATTAGAGATTAGACTGTACTCCAGAGAGTTGAATTCCACCTACCTAACAAGCTAGAGTTATCCAAGATACTGTCTCCATACTTCGTTTGATGACATTTATTGGGAAGCTAAAGGACACCTTTCTGACACAAAAACACCACCAATTAATTATGCAGGTTTTTATTTTTGAATAGAAATAACAATTCACATGTAAATCAACTCACCCTGAAGATTAAGTTCTTCCTCAGCCAATCATATTGTCAGGAAGCACAGACATTTGGCTGTTCCTGAATTATTCCCTAGTTTTAATAAAGAATTGCAGAGCTTTGCCAGTCAAGTTTTCACCCACTCAAAGAAAACAAATACCTGCACAAATCTCATTTCTTCAGCCAGTAAGACAGTTTTTAAAACTAATTCATCTGCTTATCTGCTAACAGAGAAGTCATACACAAGCCAAGGGCAACCTGCATTGCAGCCACCAAGAACAGGTAACTCACAGTATGGATGGATAGTCTATAGAAGGAGTATGACCCACTTCAGACACCTAGAGATGTAGGAGACAACCAAGTGCCATTTCTCCAGTGGAGAAATGTCACAATGAAAACAATCTCCTTTTCCCCAAGGTGATTTTGGGTCCACAGCCAGAGGCTGTTCTGAAATGTGAAGCCTGGGTTTCCATGCCATCCACCAGGCAGGTGTCTTCCCACTACAGCAACACTTAGTCATTAGCTCACACTGCCCACGCCACCCAGGGAGGACACTCAGCTCTGACAAAGCAGGTTTTCCCCTGAGCACGCAGACCAAGGTGCTAAAGCATTCAGTGGGGGAGAACTGACAGAGCCTCTGTTCAGACCACGTACCTCAGAGCTCTGCTCTCACTCACCTGTACCTAGAAGCCCAAACCACAGAGTCACCTCTGTGACTCCTACTCCCATACACTAACAAGAAATGTTCGGCATACATACAAGTGCTGGGCTGAGCACGGGATGTTTCCATGTAGCTGAGGCCCAGAGCACAGGGCCCTTGCCAGAGAAACACCTGACTGAGCAGCAATCAACCTCAAGGCTTTCTGGCATGTGTACCAAGTGGGGAGGAAGTCACGCTGTCCCTGCTCACCCTTAATTAACGGTTTAGAGTATTGAGCCAGAAAAATATAATATGTCCCACTCAGTTAAAGAACCGTCCTCCCCTTCCAGGCTAGCACATTGCACTGCCAGGCTGGTCTGCATGAAGTCTGCATTCCCCAGAAAGGTCAGGAATGTAAACATTATGGGAGAGGGAAAAAGAAAAAAATAATAATAATCAAAACATAACAGCACAGCCCCATGTTTAAAATACTCTCCTGGAAGCAGGAGATCCAGGTGCAAGGTTTCATTTCCTACAATCCTGGAGATCAATGGAGGCTCACCCAGCTCCCTCTCGAGGGATGTTGTTAATGTAATTGCACGGATTATTGAAAAAACAATACTGAAGCATGCAGTTCTGATGAATGATGGCAAAAAAACCAGCATGCAGTGAGTCGTCTTCATTTTTTAAAGGCAGATCTCTCCATTCTTCTGCATTGCCATGGATATTTACATCAGTTAACCAAATGACAAGACAAAAACACTGAAAAGCACTACTGAATACTATTTTCTCCTCTCCCCCCGCTTCAATTTGTATTTATCTCATGGTTTTTCCAGTACAAATCTTTGTATTTGATCATCTCTTTAAAACCTCCTGAAACAATTTTAGAAGCCTGAGTCAACTGGATGTTGAATTTTTACAAGCTTTTGAGAGAAAGATTTCTGTGTAAGTGATGCAAAATGGTCGTCTCAAATATTCTGACGTTGAAAAAAATCGGTCTGTGAAAAGCAACCTCAGTTTTCTTTAAACTTTTTAGCATCTCTGCTCTACCTAAGAGCCTGCTCTTCCCTTGCCAGCAGCAGCAGAAGCAAGGAGACAAATAAGACTTGAGGTAAGCACTGATGACTTGTGCCACATCTTGCCACAACTGCTCAGCAAAAGCAATCTCTGAGAACAAGTGTGCCATTAAAAGCACCTTTTAGCTCTGAGACTGACATCTGTACATAAGGCAGCAGCATGTCTGAACAACTAAGAGAGCACAGAAATCACCTAGAGCATGAGTAGAGCAGTACGGCTGTGTAGGATGGAAACAGCATCTCAGCTGTGCTCTCCTTGTTCAGATATCAGGGGAAGTTTATGAAATGCTATTTTTACAGAGCTTTAAGCCACCAGAAACCAGACAAATCTCAGAATCCATACGCAAGTAAAATGGATATATTTTACTAGTGTAAGTGCATGAAAGGGGGAGCTGGAAAGGATAGCATGCCTTCACTGTGTGATAAGATGCACAAACACAGAGCACTGCAACGGACTGCTGGGAGTTCGCAGGGCATAGGAACTGCACACAGACTGATAAGAGCATTAAAGGAGGCTCTCACTATTTGCATTAACGTAATGGGCTCTAGCACAGGAATGAGAACAGACGATGGCAGTAGTTTGTTATATTCACTCATTGTTCTTCCTTCTCCTCCTGCAATTAGAGTGACTATACTCATAACGCAATGCAAAACTGTATCGACTGAATTTACTTTACTAGCCTCAGCAGACAGTTTCTGTTCAGGATGCTGTCTTTCAGAATGCAGTACGATGCAGTATTGGAGGCTTCAGACACAGAAACAGCATGGACTCATTACAAAGATTCATTACTGATTATGCCATCAGCACTGAGCTCTGGTTTTACCAAAATGAAACATTTGTTTTCTAGCAAAAGAGGCATATCTACTCCTGCGGCAGAGCGCTGTTGAAGTCTCCTGTTCCCAAAGATGGCCAGAAAATGTCAGTCCTGCTCCAACCCAGCACTGGCTGAAGCCACTCAGGTTTTGCTGGAAGGATGTACTTCCCTGTTTATCTGGGACAGCTCCTGCGTTCTGTCAAGATGCAGAGGTGATGACAAAGTGGCCTGGCAACGTCTTGTCAGAGGATACAACAGCAGTGACAGAACAGCACAGCTTAGGAACCAGAGAATAAACACACACCATTCCCACTACTGTGACCTTTCCTTCCCAAACGGAGAGAAAGTGCTGCTAACAGGATATTAGAAGAGACCTTGGAAAAAAGAGCATTGCTTAGCTGGCTGTGGAAGTTGTTCTGTCCTCAGCTGGAGCACATGGCGTGGAATTCCTTAAGAGAAGTGAAACAGCTGAGCATCCACAAAAGAGTGAAAAGTCTTTAGCTGAAGTCTTGCATTGCCAATTAATTCTACAATTTTAAACAAAGCGGATACAAAATAAGCTGACTTTTATAAAAGAATCATTTAAAATAGCTGGGGGTTTTATAACTAACTGAAGGATTTCCACAACTCTCTGTATGAGAGACACACATGCCTTTTATTGCAAAGAATCATTATATAGGCAGAGTTTGCATCAAAGTTAAAAACAAATGGAAGAGCTGGGAACACTTAAGGATAACAACATTCATCAGTTACATTTTCCCTGACCTTGCAGCAAGGATTCTGGATTTCAAACGGCAACGTAAGCACCCACATAAGTAGGTCACTCCAAAAATAATGACTCCTCTTTATTTCCATAGAAACTACAACAGATACAAAGAGCACAATAACACTCTTTGATAAAGTAAACTCTCAGCTACAAAACACTGGCTAAGCACTCAATTTCATGGTGTGACAGCTGTGCATGGCTTGTCTTTCACTTCCCCACTGTGCTCACATCCAGTCTTTGGCCTCCAGAAACGTTCAAAAAGCATCTATGAATGTCAGTGGGTGCCATTTTTTCCATATGGAGGAATTCAGTGACACACCTTTGCTTCTTACACACTTCCATGTCAAACATCATATTGTCACACTGCCCCTCTGCTGCCATCTGTCACCAGAAACAAAATGAACAGAACGTTGGTGGGAAAGTTCAACCTTGACTATGGCTGCCATCAACATCTGCCTCTGACATTGTGAGCAAACATAATGAAATAGGAGGCTTTACTTTTAGAGTAGCCCTCATAAATAAAAGCCATATCTCTGCACTACTGCATGTTTTCCTATGCTGGCAGCTCAGAAGTCCATTTACTACATTCCTGATCCTTTCAAAATGACAGATTATTAGGAAATAAAATCCAGTCATACACTGAAATTTAAGAAAGCCAAAGAAACGACCTGCCCTAATTAGATCTTATGATCAGATCTATTTCAACAGCAGAGGTTTTTTTCCAGCTTGCCTGACTCATGAACAGTCTCTGTTTTACAAGTCAAAATGCCATGGGTAAGATTTAGTCAGAATCAGTGATATTTAACAAGGTGCTATTTGCTGGTTGATCTCACTTTGGATGAAGCTATAGGTCCTCAATGAGGTGTTTTCACACACCTTGTTTTCTCTTTCAGATTTTTCTTTAGGATCCGAAATCAAGTAACAATGATTTTCCTAATAACTGAACCCTCAACAGCAAAACATATCCATGCCATATATGGATATAACATATCCATATCCATTGGGTCTCACCAACTCCATTCAAAGAAACTCAACCCCCTAAAATGAGTTACAAATCCTGAAAAATCCTTTTCTATCAGGTGGGATTTACACTCCAACTTGAAAGACAGCTGCTTCTAAAGGAATAAAACTACTGCTTCAGAAGGGTCTCATATGGAGCTGAACCATAAGGATTACTACTCACACATGCAGGCTTATATCTTACTCCTACCAATACTGTTCATGGGATCTCTGAAAGCATATCCAGGTTCCCTATACAGAGAAAAAAATGAGGACTAAATTCATCTGAGAATTCATCATCCTGAAAGGAACAGCATTCACTGACTAAATTCATTACCAAAGTGAAAATCTAAGAGGTGGAAATTTTGTTCACATGTGAGAGATCTGAGTGCCTTGGAAAACAAAGAAACATTCAGGAGAACACCAAGCTATGTGGTGTGATTGACAAGCCCGAAGTATGAGATGCCCTGCTGAAAAGGACCTGGATGTACTGGTGGATGGCAGCTGGACATGAGCCAGCAGTGTGCCCTTGCAGCCCAAAAGCCAACCGTGTCCTGGGCTGCATCAAAAGCAGTGCAGCCAGCAGGGCAAGGGAGGGGATCCTGCCCCTCTGCTCTGTGCTGTGAGAGCTCACCTGGAGCACTGCATCCAGAAACGGAGTCCTCAGTACAGGAGAGATGTGGAGCTGTTGGAGCATGTCCAGAGGAGGGCCACAGAAATGATCCCAGGGATGGAACACCTCACTATGAGGACAGGCTGAGAGCTGGGGATGTTCAGCCTGGAGAAGAGAAGGCTACAGGGAGAGCTGAGAGCGGCCTTTCAGTATCTAAAGAGGAGCCATAAGAAAGAAGAAGACAGACTCTTTAGAAGCATCTATTGTGATAGGATAAGGAGAAAAGGTTTTAAACAAAAGCAAGATAGATCGATATAGATAGGATATGAGATAAAAGTTGGGTTTGCTTGCTTGTTTCTTTTATGGTAATGGTAGTAAAACACTGGCACAGATTGCCCAGTCCCTGGAAACATTCATGGTCAGGCTGTACCAGGCTCTAAGCACCTGATTGAGCTGTAGGTGTCCCTGTTCACTGCAGGGCAGTTAGAATGGACCTTTAAAGGCAACCTAGTCCAACTCAAATGATTTTAGGGTTCTATGAAAACATGCTAAGTAAGGTAAATACAGGAAAGCACTAGATTAACTGGTGTGGCTAGCACTACAGATTCCACTAACTTAACATATTTTAGAAATCTTAATAAGGGAAGCTTATTAATACCAGCCACTAATACCTCTGGCAATTGAAACCAGAGATAAATGGACTATTTCCAGCTCTAGCGCTGACTGGAAGATTGAAAAAGTTTGAGTGCCAAGACAGCATCATTAAGACAGCAGCAGTATGAGTTATCCAGCTTTCCTGCTTTAATACCTTTCCATGTAGATTAGCAGGGACAGTGCTAGCTTGTCTTCCTGCTTGCCCCCAGAAAGTGGCATTTGTTTTTCTTTGCTTTGTAAACAGAGATTAAACTTTGCAACACATATCCTCTCAGTTTACATATTACCCAGTCGGTGAATGAATACACTGCACACAGGCTTACATATTCCAGGCTTAAAAGGTATCAGATCTCAGTCAAGTGAAAGATACCCCAAATTCCATATTTAAATAGCTAGTCAAATTTGGGGAAGAAAAACATTTTTTTTTTTCTCCTTTACCTCACTCAGTCATTCCCTTCTTTATCTTTAAACGTAGATTTGCTTTAATCTCTTTTCTGGTTCAGACATTAGTCTATTAAGCTTTTTCCCTACTTCATGAATGTCCCGCTTTCCCCCTCTATCAAGAAAGTCAGGGTCCACAGCTCTTAGGATCTCATTATGACCAGCTTGGTTTCATTACTGTCATGCTGTGTGATTTCTGCTAAAATGTTGCCCAAACCCACAAGCCATCAGAAGAGAAACAAAGTTTCAGCTGTAACTAATCTGGTTGGAACAACTACAGGAGGCAAAGTTGAAGCTTACTGCTATGTAAGCAATTGCAAAACATTCAGCCACCCAAAATTGCATATTGTATGGAACGTCAAGGCATCCTGCTGTCTCCTACTCTCCTTTGCATATTTCACCCCACCCTCTGTCTGGGATCTGAAGATTGTGGTGCACAGACAAAGTAAATTATGTGTTCATTGGGTTGGCCAAGGGGGGAGGGAAGGAAACCACACACCCACCGTGGCCTTCTGCCCCCATGTAGTGGTCCTGTCCCAGAGGTAAAACCCAGCCAACCAAATCTATCGGAAGCAGGAAAGCTTCACAGGTTTGGGGACAGTTTCAAAGCATGCAAAACCCACCAGACCTGTGCTCCAGAACGTGACCTGTGCCACAGCTGGGCAAAAACACAGAGGTCTCACCTATCAACTCATGAACTCATCAACTATGAACTCAGCCTGGTCAGCAACTCCAGGACCTTCCCAGGCTGACAGCACCTCGTAACCTCAGGGATGATTAGCAGGTGCAGCAAATGCTCACAATTTCAGTTTAGCTGCTATCACCTGCAGACTTGTCTGCTACACTGGAACAGCTTACACTCAGTGCTGATCCGATACGTCCAAATTTTTTATTACAGCTGTTTCCAATATACCTCATTTTGAGGTGCACAAAAAGCCATAAGGCAAAAGGAAGATTGCATGAAGAAGCAATGGGAACAATTTTAGCACGATAGCATGGCATTGTACATCATGGGTTCACAGAAATACCTCTAAATTACCTACAGAACCCTGTCCTCAAACTTCTTGAACAACAACAACAAAAAAACCAACAACAAAAAACAAAGCAGATGTAAGCACTGAGTGAAAAGGTGATCCATGCAGAAATATCTCCAATGACTCCATAGAAGCTTCTTCAAAAGTCATTTGATCACCAAAGCAGACTTTATTAGCAGATTGTCTCTGGGAACACCACTGTGCCGATAGCAAAACTGGGAGCCCCATCACAGTTGGGGAATCACAGGACAGGGCAATATGCCTATGCATAGACCTTTTATCACAGGGGCAGAGCTGCTCCTGACCTGCTCAATTTTCAACATTAAACTCCACAGAAACAACAGAAGCTTGATTACAAAGGTTGAGAAATATAACAATGGCTCCAGCATTCTTCACTGAGAACGGCTGAGATGGGAGCCCAGCTACACACAACTAAACACAGCTCAGCATCTTGCAGTGCTGTCATCTGTGCTACCTGGCATATCTTGTCCTCCGCCTGCATAAGCTCACAAAACTTCCTCTGAAACTGCTGCTACATCTCTCTGTGTTTGGTTGAAAATGACAAATTTGAAAGTTATGGGGAGGGAGGAAGGAAGAGAGAAAGACTGTACAAGCTTCATTTCCTTCAGCAGCGAGACCAAAAATAGCACAGAAGTATTCGTATTAAAATTATATACTTTAGATGTCCTCCAGCTCTGTAAGCTGATCTTGTGAATCCCAAGAGCATCTTTTAAAAATGCCTGAGAAAGCTGTGTTGTGTTGCATTTCTCTCATCATCTTGTTTCAAATATACTAATTAGAATGGAGACAATCAGAGCAAAATTAATTTACCCATCTGTATTTGTTGTCCATGCTTCCCCCAACTGCTGAAAAAAAATGACAAATATTAAGCCAGCATGTCAAAGAGCTATTTCTAGCTTGTCATAAAAGGTGTGAAGAAATACATGTCATTTGACTGGTTTCTTCTGTCACCACTGAAGTTATGGCTCTGAGGATCAAACTGTCAGAAAGGGTGACTGTCAGTAACTACAAATTGTTTCAGGCAGCCCGTGCCATGATGCTTACAACGGTTTAATTAAGGCACATTGTCCAGAGCAGCTGTAGATGAAAAGAAAACTCCAACTGTTTAATAAAACCAAGCAACTTGGAACCTCAAAGAAAAATAAAATAAAAAATTGAAAGTAAAAGACCAGATGTGCATCTGAAGTGCCTATTACAGTTATGTTTCTACATCTGTAAGGACAGTTTGTTTGATGTGCCCTTCTCACTCGATGGGAAGACCAATGGGTCAGCCATGTGCTGGTGTGGGGGCATAAAGCAGGGAAGGATGGACGAATTGCTCAGAAACCTCCAGGTTACCTCTTGCTTCCTGACAGAAAGCAGGTCTGCCTAGCCTCTGCTTCAAATCTCTACTTCTTTCCTTGGACAAAGTCAACAGAGATTCATCAGAGACCGCAACTGGTTGCGGTGGCTGCAATCCAACCCTATAGATGGAAATGCTCATTCCTGTGACAGGTTCTCAGAGGCTTGCTCTGTCACCACCAGCACCGACATGCTTCTACTTCTTCCTGGGGTTTTGTCATCTATACATTTAAAAGCTGTATCTCCTCTGCTAAACATCGAGTAGAAGCAGACCCAGGAAAAAAAAACATCTCCAAAACCTCACAAAAGGCATCTTTTCATTTGGCAGTAAATCCTTCATAACCTCACTACAATCTACAAGCATTTTCTCTCTCATGCTTGACCCCACATTAGGGAAACACAATCTTGATGCAGGGTGCTTCTGAGATTGTCATATGAAACAGCATCAAAAGCCAACCTACGAGATGCAGGACGTTATTATTATTACCAATGACATTATCATTCCTTTTACTGTTGTTACAGAAGAGAACTGGTTGGATGCCATTTGTCCTCCCAAAGCCATTTTGGCTGTTATTCATCTCTCTGTTATGTCCCAGCTGCTTGCACACTGTGCTATTATTTCTTTCAGAATTTTCCAGGAACTGAAGTGAAGCTTGATGGATCTACAATTCCCCAACACTTCACCCTGTTTCCAGCCCACCCCCTCTGCTATTTTTTCAAAAGACAAGCATTACGTTTGATGCTTTCCATTCCCCCAGTATTGCAATAACCACTCAAGCACAACCAGCACAGTTAGTAGAAACTTTCAGCTGCTTTTTAAGTGTCCCAGCAGCCCATTTCCTGACAGCAAATGGAGCTTGTAAGAAAATGGTGCCTACCAACACTGAGATGTGCAGTACCTCTGCACTGGTTCTAAACCCGAGGGCATGACAAACAGTTTTCTGGCAGTTTCATTGATCTCTTCTCTCATCACATGAGAGAGTCACCAAAGGTTTAAATGTAACACAGGGTCACGCACACGCTCCTGAAACAAAAACAACTGAAAAGTCAATAGCTTGGAATAAAAGCTCCGTTAACATCCAAACGCCATCTACTTCTACCACTCTCGTGAAAAGCACTGCAAATTCCCTAGCATGGATGAGTACATTTAAAACACAAGCCACCCTGTAAAAGGCACAACAGTGTTGCACAGCGGAATACGAGCCAAGAGCCACGTTGATATAAACCATCATCGTACTTTGAAATAAATATTTAACCGCTAAAAATCCCAGGTGAAATCCAAGCCTAACGAGTCCCACCGACAAAAGCAACACCTAAATGATCTGTGTTTGTAGACCACTTTATTTACTTTCTGTGACCACAGACTCCCTCAATATTCTTAGCACTTCCATTTAAGATGGATATGCACGTTTCGTATCTAACTTCAAATATTTAAAAGAACAAAATAAAACTTCTCAAACTGTTTGCACGGAGGTACTCGCAGAAATTTCACACCTAATCCTGCTGTCAGGAGAAAAGCAGTTTGCCAACTACAATATTTAGGAACTCCTCCTCCTCCAGCAGAGGAAGTTTAAAAATATTTATCTCAAAGAGTTCATGGAGTTCAGTGCATCCATTCCAGAGTTTGTCCTAAGTGGTAGAATTCAGAAAAGATGCAAACATGACTTGTTTGATACAGGAGTTCTGTTGGGCTCACCTCCAACACCTGAGGCTGACAAGAACCCAGCTGGATCCCCCGGCATCTTGAGGCACCCAAACAGCACCCTGAGTGTGAGGAGAAGTGCTGGGAACAAACTATTTGCACAAACAAGGAACTGCTTTGAAACATTTGCAAATAGTCACTGCAAGGGAGATTTGGAATTTTAAGAAACCTGACACTGCTCTGGCTCTTCGACAGCCTTGCTTTGGTGAGCTATGAAAAATACACCAAAAAAATGCAAGCCTGCAGCGAGTAGGTTTAAACTCCTTCCATCATTTCCTTGGAAGGAAGAGCTTCTCTTGAGTTCAGGAGCTGAAAAAGAGACAGTGACTTTCCATCTCAAGCCATTCCACAGGGCTACTATCTCCTTCTCCCTGACTATGCTTTGAAGAGCACATATTGGTGCCTGGTTCAGGAGGGATGCTGTGCTCTGGAACAACAGCCTAAGTGCACCTCTTAATTAGGTATTTAATAAAGCTGCACAAGCTTTTCAGCATGTAATTGCTTGTCTGCATCAGTCTGCAACTTACTTTGTACGAGGAGCCCTAATGCCTAAATCTGGGCTTCTGATTCCACTCTGGGGAGCAAACACGAACACTTAAGCAGCCAGGCCTTTCATTTTATTTAATTTATAGACATCAGAACAGCTTCCACCTTCTCATCATTCTTTTTCCCATCAGCATTTGGTACACAGAAATGTAACTGCATTAAAATATCTTGCTTTTGGGACAGATTCTGCTATTTAACAGAGAGCCTTCCATACATAACAGCTTATTATTCCAATATTTCCCCATTTATTTCACATATTTGGGGTTTAAATTGTTCTTATGACCATGGATAAGAATTGCAGGGAATAAAATACCACAACAAATGCATTTGTCAGTTATATCACAAAGGCAACAAGATGAACTAGATATTATCCAAAGCCTGTAAGTTCAAGCTGTATAGGCAGTATTTTGCTTCTCATTGAATTTGCTCCATTCTTCCAAAGAAGCCCTTATTAAATAGGTAGTTTTAGGTGAAGGCCCCAAAGGTCAACATATTTCGGCAGAGACTGTTATGGAAAGGAAAATTAAGGTAGACTTACATCCACGTGCAACCAGTAAGTATCAGAGCCAAATACAGGACTCTAAATTGGGAAATGGCACTTATGGCATTCAGCAGAGCTCCAAATTTCCATCTCCATTCCAGCATATCGCTCCTTCGGGAAAACTAACGAACCTCAGAAATAAGTGAAGAGTGGGAAATTTCAACAGGAAATATTCTGCTCTGCAGGGTAGCCCAATTTCCTGCAATGGCAATGGAAAGATTTCTGATGACTTCAAGAGAGGACTGAATCACATTTGCATAATGCATCAGCATAAGTCTGAAATAATTCCACTGCTGTTTACTAACTGAGCCCTCCAAGATGCATATTGGCTCAAGAGAGCAAGACCTCCAGCACTGCACATACACATGCCCTTTCTGCAGGGTTATCAGCTTCAGAGTTCTTTAACAAATAGTCCAACATCTGCCTATATGCCATACACTCAGGCCATTCACACAGAAACTTTTTTCTCTGATCCTTTTGATATATGTACCAAAAACTGCACTGATACCACCATGGGCTTCTGCCGTGAGCACTGATACGAGAAGGAAACACAGTACAGCATGCTCACATTGAGTGTAGGCTTTGCAACTTCTCTCACAATGTGAAGATAATCTGAAGAAGGAAATATTTAATGGAGAGGCCAAAAACGATAATTTTGGAGTAGAAACAGTCAAATCCAATGCAAAGCAAAAGCAAACTCGACACATAGAGAAAGATGCAACAGATTAAAAGAATATTTTTTGTTTACCTCAACATAAATATTTTTAAAGTCTCTTGTTTTTTTTTTAAACATTCAAACATTGCTCCATATCTGAAAGTACTGCTCTCCTGACACACTTTCATGTTTCACATGACTTGTGAAATCTAAACAAGTTAGTGAAAAGTAAACAGTTTTAATTGCAGCTTTCAAGCACATGTTTAGAGGTTCCCATTGACTCTCAGATATTAATTCATTAGTACAATGTAGCTGACTGAAAAATAGACGTCCTGGTATGCAGCAATTGATGCTAAAACTTTCTAAGTGCCTTTTTTAAGATGCCAACATTTTATGTTCTTTAAAATTCATTATTTTCTAAGCTAAACAAGCACCACTGCCAAAGTGCCAAAAGAGAAAATGGGATTCTTTTCCCAAGCATGGCACAACTCAACACTTCTCACTTCTAGAAAAATGTTTTACAACTTTCCTTCTCTTACAGATGGGGATCTCAATATAAACCCAACAACTTAATGACAGCCAGCAAGAGAACTAAGGTCTCCCACGGCCCTATCCCACTGCAAGCCACAGCTCCTCCTGGCAGGTATTAAGCCACAAGTATTCAAATAAAACCTCCAGAATCATCTCCAACAGACTGCACCTGCCTTCTAATGGCCTACAGGGGCAAATCTAGCAATGAAAAAACAGGGAGGCTATCAGGAAAACACACAGGGGCGATGAAAGACCATCAGAGAAAATTGATCACAAAAAAGTGATGTCTCCCAACCAGAGCCATCTGGTTACAGGGAAAAAGAGCTACAGGAAGCAACAACAAAACAGCAATGAGACACAGCAAAGGCACTCCCTCCTCCATGTATGCAGCAATACCTTGGCAAAGAGACAAGCTGAAAGAACCGACTGGTCTCTTAGAGGGAGGGACGGGAAAAACAGCAGAGAAACAAGGCAAAAAGCTAACTGAATCAAGAGAGCAAGTGGTGGCACTGCCATCAGGAGAACAAGATGGGATCTGCCACCATGGTACAGTCAGCGGTTGTTGGTTGAAGTTGGTCACCATGGCTCATTAAAGAGGAAGATACCCCAAGTGGCACTGGTTTTGCTGGGATTACCCCAGGGAATAGTTGGCCTTCTCTCTGGTCTGAGCTATGCTCTCACAAGGCTCATGGAGCCAAAGCCAGAACAAGTTTCCTTTTGATCCACTTGCACGTGCCTCCTGCTGATGAAAGAACACTCGTGTGGGCTTCATCAGGGGCCCATGTGCTAAGATGCCCACCGCAGTGGGATCTCCACGGAACCAGTCGAGAGGGCTGGGATACTTGGCAGGAGCAGGGGCACTCAGCCATCTAAGCAATGGCCTTTCTTTCCTAATTACACTTTTTTGCCAAGATGTAATTAGTTTGCCTGTTTTGTCCTCTGCTTGACAGACCGCTGATCTCACCATTGCACCCCGCGTGCTGACCCAGCAGGGCTCCGCTCCAGCCCTTCCTGGGATGCAGGTACATATGGGTATTTTATTCAAAGCTCTCATAGGCTAGATAGGCTTCACTGAATCAGCAAAACTATCTCTGTGACTTCCTACTTCTATAACTACTTTACGTTCAAGTATAAAGCCATCGAGCCCTTCCTCCCACACCAATACAAATCATTTTGGTGCAGCTATGCAGGGAATAGGAACCGTAAGTGCGCACTAAGATCATTATCCAAGACCCTCTGAAGTCAATGAACTACTAAGTGAAGCAGCCACTGCAACAATGCTCAAGTGCTTAACTATTAACTAGCAGAAATGAACCAAGTGTCTTAATGCAGGGTTGCTCTACGTCCAGATTAATATCAGAGCAAGCTGTTTCAGCACAGCAGTAAAAGCCAGCTACAAAAAGTAATTCAGTCTTTTGAGAATTTGTATTTAAGTATTTCCTTCAGGACATCTCCTGAAGCAAAGGGAATCCACCACCTTCCCACTGTCTGGGGTCACAGGTCACAACCACAGTTACAGAACTTATTTCCATGATGAATCAGGCATGTCAGCTTAACAGTGCTACAGGGTAAGAAGAGATTCTCACCGTGGACAGATTCACTCTGAGATGAGACACTGTGAGCTCTCAGCTGCACAGTCTTGCTCCAGCTAGAAAGCAGCAATTTGCTCCACCAGCAAAGTCCCGAAGGAGGGCTCACTTTTGGATGGATGTAGTAGATGCATGTGGTACCAGGGCAAAAGAGAGTGCAGACTCTCAAGCATCAGAACAAAAGGGATCACTCTCTAGAGAAGTATTTACGAAGAGAAAAACAGCACTTGCTTTTTTACACCCTGCAGAGGGATATGGAGTTTATAAATAGAGAAGCTTCAGAGATGCATCTAAAGCCATTGCATTTTGCAGGACTGATGCACTTCCAGTAAAAAATGCCCTCCCTAAATTCAGTAACTGATAGCACAGACATCCCAGGTGCCCATTGCTTACGGGTCTCTCCCCATGCACATCTTCAATTGCTGACTCCTTAGGGTTGCTCTAGTTTGACTCTCTTGCCTCAGAAAGACCAGAAACCCTGAAGTTTCACTAGAGCTCACTTTAGCCTTCTCCTCTGGCAGGCTTCTATTAAAAAAAAAAAAAAAAAAAAAAAAAAAAAAAAAAAAAAAAAACAGATCGATAAAAACAAGCCTAGCAGGCTTTTAAGAGTATGATTAGGAAAAAAAAAATACAATAAAAGAGAACTGTAATTCTAGCCTATACTGAGTCACAGATCTTCCATGGCAATGCTGTAGAGTCCCTGAAGCATATGATCACTGTGAAAGCCCTGATCCTGCACCCCAAAGCCCTGGACTGGAGAATCAGAGTGTGGTAGCTTCCCCTTTCACCACCGTGCATCTTCAGATGGCCCAACACACAGCAGAGATCTCACACGTCCGAAGAGATTTCCCCTCACTAGTTACTCCAAGGGAGACTGTCCCTGGGATTGGGGCTAGAAGCATTTCAGGTATCTCCATCACCTGCTGTCAACTGCTTATCCCATACTCCCAGCTGCTCCAGGTAAGTCCACCATCCACTGGGACTGGCCTGCACCATGCCAAATCTGAAAAGCACATTTATCTTTGTTACCTTGCCAGTTCTCGAGGTCACACATTATTAATACAGATAAAAAAAGTGAGGAGAAAAATAGACACCGTGCCCAGCCTCGCCTGCAAAACAAAGGTACTGTGCCCAAAACCAGCCTTTGCTGGAATTTCCATGCTGCAGGCGTGTGCCGATCTGGGGATGTTTGATTATCCCACACTTAGGAGTTTTAAAGCTTGAGGGAGCCAGTGTTAAACCCGGTTGCTACCAGTTTCTCCTGTGGCTGCTCTTATAGGAACATGCCTACAGAAAAGTAAGCCTGACCCTTTTGGAAGGTTTAAAAGAGATACCAAGCAGTTTGAGTGAAACAGGGCTGGTCTGGGGAACAGGGCAGGGCGAGAAGGCACAGGTTTGTGTTTGCACTTTCGACTCTCTGTGCAGGAGCCGTACTGATCACTGCACACATTTGGAAAGCTTCTCTCTTCTGGGTCCTTGTTTCTCCTTGAAGGGGAATCCCAGCTCTCTAACTAAACCTTCCCACCTGCTGGCAGGCTGCTCCTCACCAGAGGGCACACATTTTCCAGGATACATAATTTCCCAGATAATCCTGATAGTGGTAACTGCCTGCCTTGGGTGTGGGTAGATCTCTTCCAGCTCCCAGAACAGTACACCGTGGCTATACAGCAAGATAGGAAAAGGGGGATATAAATACACGTGGTGACAGCTTGTACCCTGAGATGGGATTGGGCTGGGACACAACCGTAGCAGGTCGCAGAGCGCAAGCAGCCAGCCCAGCACATGCCAGCACCCAAAGCTGACTCCTCCGCCCTGACATCAGCCCACACAACCCTGCAGAAGCACAGCTGGGCCTTGTCCGTGCTGCTGCTCCAGCCCTGCTCCAGCAGTGCAGGCACTGTGATCTTTGTGCTCCAAAAGCCTCGTGCTGCAGTCACCCTGGACTTCCCACCTGGCAAAGCCCTGCCATCCACTTCTCCTAGCACTGAGATGCAAAAGGAAAATGGACTTTTCCATAAGGCCATCTGAACAGAGCGATGTGAGCCCATCGTCTGAGTTAACTTTAGATTTCCAGTGGAAGAGCTGCTGGCAGCCTGCCCAGATTCCTTGGCCTGCTGCCTGCCAAGTCCTCAGAGACTATTTTTATCATTATTTATTTATTACATTTAACTATCTTGGGGCTGGACCGCAGACAGGCGGAATCTGAAAACGCAGACGCTCAACGGAAAGCTAACTGGGAGGTAGGGGAAGGTTAATTATAATATCAGGACCTGTCCCATTGAAGAGTGAAAAAAAAAAAAAAAAAAAAAAAAAAAAACTTTAAGAGAGTTTGTGGCTTAACAGGCTGAAATTCTTGCCATTCTTTTAGGCACCACATTGCCTACAAAGAAGAGGTGCAGGCTCACCTGGCAGGTACACGTGCCGTTCCCATACAGCCTGGCAGAGTGGGCAGCAGTTTGTGAATTCGGAGAAAGGGCAGGGACTGGAGAGAGTGAGAAAATGATGTCCAGTGAGCAGTCAGCCCATTGCAGCAGTGTGCAGCAGGAGAGACCGCTTATGAGAAGCCAGCAGCAACTGGCTGCTGCTACCAGGCAGTGTTGCCTGCTGGAACCCTCCACAAAAAAGGCACTTTGCAGCTTTTGGGGAGCAGCCCGAGCCCAACAAATCATACAACATAGGCTGCTTGTAACTAGGAGCTTGGTCTGGTTTCTGCTACTAGATACCCAGTGTTCTGCTAGTGCCTTACAGGTCTGCCTCACAGACCTGAGGGTAATTCCTTTCAGTCCTTCCCAACCTGAGCTGGAATCAAGCCAGAGCGGCCATATATTCCATTAAAAAGCCCAAACCATTCTCTGCTATTTAGAGAATGCAAAGCCAGCTAAGCCACAAACAAAATGGATCATTCCAAAACACATTTCCAGATGGATCACGATGAATGAAAGTCAGAACACCTACAAAGAGATTTCCATCTTCAAAAGGAACCCGTGATCTCCATGAAAAACAGGCCTGGGAACAGGAAACTATGGCAAATGAGACTAATTCTTTCTATAACAGAAATACTTCACACTCAAACGAATGCTTCCCACCCACAGACCGTAAAGCATTTTTATAAAAGCAAGCACTACTCTGGTTTCACACAGAACAGCAGAAGCAAGGCATGTAAACCAGTTGTCCGGGGTCACGCAATACAATATGGTATTGTCAGCTCTTTGACCTTGCTTTTCCAGTGCTTACCTTGCCCCGTTGTGCTGCCTGGACAATGTGTTGATAGACAACAGGCTTTCTACTCCAGCAGAGCCCTGTAAATTACAGACACCAGCCTGCCCACATCATGCTTGGGTTTAACTGAATCAGGAGCTGGTAGCTGCTGCTAGCACAACACTGATGCAGGAAATCTCCTCTTATTCACACAATAGCAGCAGGAACCTTGCAAGCATGACACAGCACACAGCCAGGAGCATGACACAGAAAGCAAGGACTCACTGCTGCTGTAGGGGACAGCAGCTCTCACGGTCACAGCATGGGTCACAGCAGTTGGTGTGGTTCATACGTATGTACTCTTGGTTTCAGAGGGATTTCTGGGTGCAGAAGGACCTGCAGGTATAACGATGCCTCAGCACACTCTGAAATTCACGTGGATTATCTGTCAAATTCGAGGGTTCTCCCTTTTGTGCACACAAGACAACAACCTGTGCCTTAATAGAGTTCCAGGCCCGTCTAAAGCACAACCCAAACAACCCTGGTGCTATTGGTACAGCCTATACACCAGAATCCCACTGAATGAAACTTTGTAGCCCAAGCTGCATGGCCTATCAAACATTAAACACAGCATCTTCCTTTTTCCCATTTGGAAGAACACTTTAGTTAGCAATGAGATGTGCACCATTTCTAAATGTAAATATAGCAGGGCAGGAAAACAAAAAGGAGTGTTTGACTGCTAATGAATCACCCTTGTTGAAAGTTTCCTCTGGGGCACGTTGCCATCTGAGTCACTGAGCTCTGCATGCTTTTTAGGTCAGCTTTCTCTCGGCTTTATTCACCTGACGTACATCTCTCCAGCTTGTAAGGATATACACCTCTACTCAGCATGCTCTTGTAATGCTATACAGAGTCAGCTGGGCAGTGGATGAATGTGCAGCTATATTTTAGGCTTAGTGCAATAGCAGCGCCAGAAAAATTCTCTAAAACAACATTTTTTCATCAAGGCTAACCTTGAGACAGTCAGAACAGGATCTGTCTACCACTCCTCATCTTCAGAAGAACGTTGCTAAACATTAACTCGCTGCTCCTCATATCACACGTGGCGTGGTCTCTATAAACATGCATTAATTTCCTCATTGGTTTAACAAAGATGAGATTGATAAATTAAAATGAGTTGCTAAAGACAAGGGATTAAAGACACACATCGTGACTTGGGGCCCTGGGCTCCCAGCCCTGTGACCCGGCCATTCTGCTAACAGCGGATGTGCTGACTGCTTTCTCCTCTTTTCCTCCAGTGACGTCTGGGTCAGGGCCTGTTGGCTGGATGCATTAAACCAGAAATAATCCTTTCAAGATCTGTGCTCTGGCCAGTCTCACCCATGCTGAACTCGACCCACAATTTCACCCACACAAGCACAAATCAACCTGCTACATGTACTGCCTTCCCCTGCACTGTTTACAAGCATCCTCCTCTCCCTTCCCTAGGTAATTTCACATCCTGCCAGTTCCCAGATTTAGGTGTCAACATGCCAAAAAAATACTTATGCTGCCACAGCAAATGCTGTGCCAGGCTACGCAGACTGGAAGATTTATCTTCTGTTGAGGAGAAATCCATCTGGTACAGTGTATCTGTTATCAGTGCTTCCTCCAGCTAACCCCCTTGAGCTCCCTGTGTCAATGAACAAAGATTTCACACCCCTTCAGTCCTCAGCACCTCTCTATTTCCCTCCATCAAGCTCTGGCAGTCTATATCTTCCTTTTCCTTTTGGAAAAAGCCCAAATAGGTAAAACACGCCTTCAATAAAAGCATAAGAAAGCTGTGTCAAGCCTACTCTATGCAACAGTGCAAGACCTCCAGTTCTAGGATATGCTGAAACATAAGACCCCAGCCCCTCTGAAAACCACTTCTTCATTTAACAGTTGACCTATGCCACCAAGCAAAGGGCACAGAAAGAAGACAGACTCAGCAACATGCACTGCTTTGCCTGACAAAGATCTGATGAACAGACCCTGTAGAACATCCTTCAAAAAGAAAATGAAGTGCATCCATCCAGCTGTAGAGCCTGATCCATGCAAACCATCCCGTAGGACAACATGACACAGCAGCCTCTTCCATCCATGTCTCTGTCAGATGCCAGCCATCACCATGCTGTGGGAAGTTTGTGACCCACAGAGTTAGCTTTGCCAATTCCAAAAGCTAAGAGCCTGGAAGGGGTGGTGATGGTGGCAACGCAGAGGCAGGGCATGCGAGCCTGCCAGCAGTTTGTGTTAGATGGATGCTGACCTTCCAAAAGTAAAGCTTGCTCACAAAGTCTGCATTGTTTACAGTTACAGAGCAGATGGTTCCTTTAAAACAGAAAAGCTCATGAACAAAACAGGAGGCAGACCTACCAGCGAGCTCTTTGGTAAAAGTTTCCTACAATTTTTCTATTGTGAGTCCCAGCTGAGTGCTGTTTGTTATGGAGAAGCTGCACATGAAATAGAGAAAAACACGTGCATGCCAGAAAACTTCTGTAAAGCGTTATTCCCAATACAAGATGCAAGGCAAGACATTCGAAGTCTCATCTTCAGAATCTGCCTCTGCTTCTTCCAGCCCTCGGCCCTCTCTTCCCTGCAGCCTCATTCAGAGAATTGTGAGCGGCCTGCTGCCATATATCCAGTGCCAAGGCAGCAGCAGACCTTGGGCATACTCGGTACATTTTGGTACCCCACTTCTTTGCCACAGCCTAAGCTCTATCCTTCACTGCATCCTACCGATTACCAATTCAGCCAGCTCACAATATTTTGCTCAGCAGGCACCAGATAACACTTCACAATTCATTTTAATTGCAAGTTATTTGTAATGTTTTCTTTGTTCAAGAGAGAGAAAAAAAATTAAAAAGTGGTTGGTCTGGCCTCCATTATAATGAAAGCAATCCTTGCTTTCAAAGGAACAGGGACAAATTTACACCGAAAAAAAACCAACCCAAAACCTCAAGTGATGTCTCATAGCTGCCTCTCTTCATCTCTGTGCTCCATCCCACTGTTTATTCCCAGCCTGCTGATCCCATCACTCCCCTCCAGCCCACAAGACCCTCCCATCCTTGCCTGCTCTCACTGCACACATGCTCTCTGCTTTCAGTCTGACCTCCCCAAGTCCTGCAGACCAACTCCACCAATCCCACAGAATATCCCAGCTTTTCCTGGCCAACAACAGTGCTGGGAGAATCCTCACTGCTCTACCACACTAATTTCTACTGCTGGTCATATCACCAATCAGCCTGCTGCAGCTCTCTCAGGCAGCTTATGCCTAATCAAGTGTTGCTAACTCCAGAAGTTTGGCAGAACAGTGGTAAATACAGGAACCCCAAAGCTTACTTTTATTCTGTAAAAGTGACTTGAGGCAAGACAAGGCTGTTGCACCACTTAGTCAAAAAAAAAAATGCATTTTAGGATGTTTTTAGATGCCTACATTTAGAAGACCCACTTGGGAGCATACACCTAACTCCAATATTGGATGCCTGAGGCGTTCTCATGTGAAGTGCTTACGCTCTGCCTACGAGGGCTTTTGGGTACTGCTGGGTAGGTTAACCGACCCAAAATGAACCCTTCTTCAGACCATGCCCCCTTCCTAGATATTAAGACTGGAAAGGCAAGGTGTTCCATAGGTTCACTGTGACAAGCATTAGATGCTTCACATATATGAAAACCTATATTCACTTGTCCTCACAATGATTCAGATGCTCATCCATGAGGACCAGGTCAATGCTCGTCACGTACCTCGAGCACCCCTGCTTTCAGAGGAGTTCTGCAAACCTCAGCAAAGCCTCAAATCAGACACACAGTCATGAAACAGGGATGAAATACAACCTCCCAAACTCAAAGCAATGAAACAAACTCTAATGAACACAGTTGTTCAAACAGAATTTCTCTGATCCATGCACTTTTCCCTTCTGGGCAAGTTACACTGATCTGGAAAAAAAAAAAAAAAAAAAAAAAAAAAAAAAAAGGCTAATTTTCCTTAAACCATCAACGTTTAACAAATTCCAAGTGCAAGCACTGATCTCAAGCTAGTGTAGCCCAACAAAGCCCCATCACCATTTTCTATAGCAACTTCATAAAACCATTTAAGTCAGAAGTTAACATACAGCTGTGCATGCCACAACTCCAGAAGCTCTGCGAACAAGAACCAGTTTAGGTCCCAGTTATGGAAAGAGGTGCCAGCCCAGCTTCCTTGGCTGCTGCTGACAATGCTTTATTGTTCCTCTATAATGCTGTTTTGTTTAGGGCCCTCTTTGGAAATTCCATGACGACACGCATGCAAAGTGCCAGGGTGGATGCATGTGCTCCTGCAGCATTGTTTTCACTGCTGTTAATATTCCACCCCCAAGACCTCCTAAACGACGGTCTGTTTCATATGTTCACCACTTCATAGAGCAGGGACGTGCAGTCCTGCCTCCATACAGTTTCTGTCTGCCAGTTCCCTTTCCTCACAAAAGTTGCCAGAAGCCCTGGCAGCTGCTTGTCAGGATTTTGGAGCCTGCACTGAAGGCATACCCTTGTGAACTCCTCAACCTTTAATCACCATGACCAGTGATGCTGATGGCACAAAATCACAGCTTGATGCATGCTTCTATTTGAGAAACTGCCAGCAAAAAAAATGGTGTAAATTCTCAGGACAAAATTGTTAGGAAACACCTGCATACTAACACTAGCTAAATAAAAACCTCCCTACTTCCTCAGCAAAACAGCACTTCATCCACACTACCTAGAAAGCACCAGCCTGCTTGTTGCGCTGTGCAAGCAAATTCTGCTTAGAACAAGGGAAAAACTAGCCTACAGTTGAGCTGTCTCCAAGATCAGTGGAGCACAAGAGAATGCTCCCAAGTACCAACATTTGCCCTGAGCCATCTGCAGGGGAGAAGTCCTCTAAGGTAATTTTTCTCTTGAAAGGAAGCAGTGCTGAACTTCTTGCCTACCACATCCATTCAGAGTAAAGCTGGTTACTCCATACTCCTGCCCAGAGCAATCATGCCCCATCACAAAAATCACCTCAAAGACATTTCCACCTCAAAAGCGTTTCATAAATTACCAGCTTCCTACTAACAGGCATACAAAGGGTCACTGCGCAGACAGTGCATGTCAGGCACTCAAAAAACAAACCTGGTGGTCCACGTTGTAAGGTGCTCTGCTGCAATAAGGGAAGCCATACAAATTGGTCCACCAACAAAACAGATTAACGCACTCCTCCTGCACCTTCCACACCCCCCTCCTCCTGTCAGTGTCTCCAGAGATCTCTCCTGGTGTTTTAACCCCTAGCTTTTTCTCTAGCTGGGAGTCCTCTGCTGCACATCTGCTTTCCAATACCTTTCCCATCCGCTTGTTTTAAAAATCCTTTGGAACAGTGAATGTTCCAGTTTAGACATGAATGATGCACCTCTTTACATAAGGAGTTCATACGCACTCTGACAATACTGCAGAATACATGCACTCCAGACAGTCACATATGGTCATGCTGTGTACCACAGGTAACGTAAGGTCCTCGTCAACACAGCATCTCAATGAATAAGAGAAGAATGGATCTGCAGCTTCCCACATGCGTGCCTGCCTGCCAGGCGATGCCACTTCCAGTTCATCAGAAATCACCCCAACGTTCTGCAGAGAACAGGTCAGAAATGGAGAAAGATAAAGCACAGCATGGAGAGACAGTGCTGGAGAAACTTCAGCATGCTGTGCAAGTCATGGCCTGATTTTCTAGAAGTGTGCAGTGTTTCTCTGCAGCGCAGGTAGAAGAAACAGGCAGGTGGGCCAGGCTGGGCAGCAGAAGAAAGAGGCAGATGCCAAGGTAAGCCTGAAGCAAATTAAGTATCAGAACGCAGCAGGTTCCTTTGAGACTGCCTGGTTGCTCTGTTGGCAGAGGAAAGCAAGCCATTAAAGAGGCAGAATACACCAGTGTTGACTTCATTTGCAGCACTAATTGCCATGCACGTGCACTAATTGCCCTCACATGAAGTGTAAGGGAGTAGGCACTACCTCTAATCCCATGCAGTAGGTGAGGCTTCCAAAATAATACTTGTTGGGTCACGCTCTCAACCACACTCTCCACTTGTACCAAAGCAAAATGGAGGGAACTGGGGCAGTGCCCTGTTTTTAATAAAACTACCCGTTACAATTTACTGAGAGACTGGAGAGGGACCTTTCAATCTATTGATTGTTGGAGACATTTGGGACAAACAAACAAAGCCTGAAGCTTCTTACTGGGGTAAGAGAAATGACAGACACTGAAACACTGCTGTCCCTTTGGAGGACAGGGCAGTGGAGATCTAACCAGCAGCTGTAGGTACCTCTCACAGCTTGCTCTCCTCTTGTTATTTGATTGCTGCCAGGGCTCCTCCTAGTCACCAGCACAGGTAAAGTGCTCCAGAAAAAGCCAGCAGTATGAGCACCAAGCCACACTGCCCAGTGCCCTCTCTGTGGCTGCTCACATCAGTGAGGAGGTGAGAGCAAAGGCACATGAGAGATGGGAGGCTGTAGCAGGTGGAAAGGCCAGGCATGGCTATTCTCTTGTTATTTTAAGGGTTCTCTGGAAATAGAGGGTTTACGTTCTTCCCTCCTAGCAGAATCTGAAAGCAGCGTATGTCCTCATCAGGATGTTGTCCTTAGCTACATCTGTGTTTGCTCCTGTCTCCTTGACACTGTTTTCTCACAAGATGATGCCCAGCTGCCACTTCAGGTGCGCATGTGCACCTCCCAGACTGTTTTGATCCAAGTAAGCAGAGGAAACCAACTTCTGCTGAGCTGGGCTGACACCAGGGTGAAGGAAAAACACATCAGTTACCGAATGGGACAGTCTCCTTGGCACATACTGCTCCTGAAGGACAAGCAACCAAAATTCTGCAAACCCAAAACCCTACCATGTGGGTGGAGAAGAGGAAAACACACCTCACACCAATAAGCTGTGACAGAATTTCTTCTCAATGTGTTTGGTTTTGTTTTCTAGGGATTTGTAGAGGAGTCAGGCTGGGCAGAGGGACTGGAAGCATAGCAAACATCTCCTGGGGTACCCCTCTGTAAGGTGTGCACTGCTGTAGGACAGGTGCCTTTCACAGAAAGGTGAAGGCTGCAAATCAGTCTCTCTTGTTCTGCACCAGCTGCCCCTTCAAACAGAAAGGCCCTGAGGGGAGTCAGCAAGAGCGGAAAAGGTATTTTTGGTGTTTGGTTGAACACATTTAGATTCCATTCATTTCTTGTGGTTCTAAATACAAACTAAACGAGGCAAGGAGGATTGAGGTATGGTTTGGACAGAGGTACAATTCCTATTAGATCTGTGTGCAACAGGGAATAAAAGGGTGAAACAGGCAGCCTGGCCACTAAGGTTAAGTGTCAGGGAGCTGCTCCTGCCCAGGCTTCTGAGATGTAGCTCTGTGTCTGACAGATGAGCTCCTCTCTTGACTGTCCCTCTCACAGACAACCCAGCCTATGCCAAGGGCAAGCACATAGCACAGTGGATGATAGTGCCTGTTTTAATAGTGCACTGCCCATATATGCAGCTTCCTACATTAATAATATAAATGCTCCTATCTCACACAAGCTACAGTCTTACCTTGCAGATACTACGGTAAACATTTCTCTGCTCAGAAAAGTTCATCAACAAAGACTGAAGATTATTTAAAACCTGTGTGCACACTTCTCTAAACAAGCATGACTTTATATTTAGTTTGCATTCCCTCTGGAAATGAATTAAATTAACTGGGTCCATTAGCATCTGCAGTAGTAAAATAAGGTGATTTCAGCTGTGGACAACAGCTTCTATATAGTGTTGAGTTGGATTTTTTTTTTTTTGTGGCTTACCTAATCCACCTGTGATTACTTTTCCTGGACATCATTATTTAGTCATGACACAAAAGTTTTGTCCACAGCCAGACATTCATTATCTACATTCGTTAAGAAGGAAAAATAAATTGCAGTCTCCAAACTTAATCTAAAAAGAAATGAAAATATTTTCAGGATATACTTTAAGTATTTGTTCACAGACATTTTGAGAGTGGTTGCAAAAAATACGCGCTTTTAAGAGCCCATGGAGCAGCTCTGAAGCGCTAACAGGTCAGGAATGAAGCAAACCAAGGGCACCTATCCCAGCAGCTGAGGGAAGTCACCCATGAAATGAGCTTAATGCCAAGCTTATTGATGATCCCCTTATTCAAGCCAGCTGTGCCAGGTGCTGTACAAACATACTGCTGGCCTCCAGAGGCATCCTTCGACCACAACACTTCCAGTTTTGTAGCTTTCAAAAGTTGTCAGTGTATCTATCAGAGCAGTGGGAGGATGCTTGCTCCAGCACATTAACGTGACTGAGAAGATAACAAGCCTGAGTTCTACACACACAATTTTTTTCTGGCCCGCCACCAGCCTTGAAAATGTCTCAGCTATGGTAGTAAAACCCACATACGCACAGCAGCTACCTCATGGTGCTAGCATGTTCTGTCAAAGACACAGGATAGAAATGGAGCAGAGAAAATGCTGTGTTCAACAACAGTTACAAAGGTAAGAATGCAATTACTGAGTATGAAATCTGGGCCCGATGTCAGAGCCCCTTCACAAACTAACACAACTGTGTTTTATGCTTTAAGTAGACGATGTTACCTTAGGTAGGAAAATATCCCCAGCACATTCCATCACAGGGCGTTATAAACCTGTCTCTCAGACGTGGCGGAAGCACGGGTTCGGTTCACCACCAGGTCAGAGATCAATGCCAATTCCTTTTTCAGCTGACAAACACCATCCATTCAGCATTTCAGCTTGTTTTACCTGCCACGAGCAGAAGCCATCACTAAGTGCAAGGGAACGGTTCACTGAACTGTGTCAGCAACCTCAGCACTCCTCCTGGCCTTACGATCCAGCACACTCTCTGCAGAACAGCTCTTCCCACACTGGTAACCTCCCTCTGGGTTTAACGGTTCTAAAGACTGCAGTTACCCTTAACGAGCTAGAATGACATTGTAATTACAGTGCCCCACTACAGTGCATAGCATCTTCCTTTGCTGGTACCATGCAGCATTGCTGCATTTCTTCTACAAGATTAAAGGTAACGGCTTGCCTAAAAAAAAAAAAAAAAAAAAAGAAATCCCATTCAGTCTAAAGCATCTTCATTAATTATGTTTTCCTTGGTCCATCCACTCATGTGACTCGTTCCTATACATTAAGGAAGAATACAGACAAAACTGCTTTTGGGTACCTCCCAGCAAATGGAAAGAATTCATCACTCAGCAGGCATGTCTGAGTGCTGTCATCTGTGGGCTGACTGGCAAACTACTGTTTTTAGAAATACTGATTTGAATAGTCCCTCACCACAGCGCTAGCTCTAAGAATTCTGTTTCCAGAGCCTGAGGTACACAGGGATCAGTGGTTGTAACATTTAGTCTATGGAAAGGAATAAAGGGAAGGAGTTGTGGCTTTTTTGAAGGGGAAAACGCAGCCAGGGAAGAACCATCTGCATTAGAAATACTTTATGACAGATTCTTGCAAGCAATGTCACAGTCTTTTCTTTTGACTATGAAGTAAGACAGAATATCTTATACGAGCTGCAAACATTTTTAAGTAATAAACAATTTGCTTAAGCTGCTGCTTTGAGAGATCAATTTCTAATATCTGGGAGGGGGGAGGGAGGGTACAGAACCAACAACTTTTTTCATTTATATTCCTCCCCTGTTGCATCAGCACAGTCCTTTGTTTACTGTCTACAAAGATGCATTCTGATACTAGTGGAATGTGTATGTTATATTTATATGTTAAATACGTATGTTAAAATAGCAGCTTTAATCCCCAGCTCAACTCCCCAAAAGCAAAGTTTCCCAGGAAGAGAGAGAACAATAGCAAAGCACTGCAATACCATAAAGTCCCAATTCACAGAAAGAACTTCTATGGGTATTCCACAGGTGTGCAAAACCTTTCATGAAAAGAAGAGAAAGTTCCATATTTCACCTGAAAACTCATCAAACTGCAGAAGAACCAGATTAGCTAAAGGGATCCAACCAACCATGCCATTCTTCTGCCCGCCAGCAATGAGGCTGGCAAGACTCATCAACATCATAAAGCATCAAGCACAGATTTTCTTGGGAGTGGTCCAGCTGCAGGTGCTAAAAAGCATTTTGACTCTTGTCTTGGCCTAACAGCTATTTTATGTGTGATCCTAAGTGATAGAAACCTCAAGCTTTTCCACGATAAAGTGAGAACATCCTGGAGTTCAGGAGACAAATATTAAAATTCTTGTCTCTTTCTCACACCCCCTCACAACTAGATTATCTTTTTTAATATCTTTGGGGTTGTGTTTTTTCATTCGCATGGCATTTCCCCTTGGGTTTTTACCTAGCCTAAGGACTTCATAATAATGGATCCATTTAAACTTCTGGCAGCAGCAGGATACATCTTGGGTGAAGAGAAAAAAGATTTTTCTTAAAGTATCATCAATTAAAAAACAAAAAGAAGAAAGAGCATCCCCTGGATGCAAGATATCAGTAGCCAAGATCACTAGGCTAGACTTCAGAAGGAGTACAGGCACTAACACTGGCTGCATCCCACATCAAAACCCAGGACTCAGAGGAGATGAAAAAAGTCACTCAGTTACACAGGAACTCCACCCACTTCCCAGAAGCTGTGAATTTTTGCATTCCTCACACACACACACACACACACACACACACGTGCGCGAGCATTGTCACTATTCTACCCCTCTGGGCCCTGAAACAGCCACGCAGTACTGAAGCGTTTGTGAGGCTGGGGGAAGGTTGCTGAGCTCCAGCTCCTCCTGCACTGCATTTTTGGGCACATAATGCCTGTGCAAGGTGCCAGGTAAATGCTCTAGTATGAAGCAGATGGGAAGACAAAGCTTGCCCAAGGGGAGCAGAACTTGGAGCCCTGTCCTCCACCTCCCCAAACAAAAGCGGGTATTTTTTCTGAACTGCACCCACCTGCACAGGGGGGGGGGGGGAAAGAAAAGAAAAAGAAAACATAAGAAAAAAAAAAAGAGGAGAGGGATTTCTCAAAGCAGAGGTTCTCAGAAGCCACTCACAGCTACAGGGTGGACTGCTTTACCGCAAACATGGAAGTTGCTGTCGGAATAATTGCAATTGTTACCTCTCGGTGTTTCAGCTGCTGCTGGAGGTTTTTTTCTCATTGCATCTCGTGCCAGGACAGAAGGAAAGGTCTTTTAGTTTGGTAAGAAGATGGGAGTAATACCCATTAACAAAATGAAAAGACAAAAGCAGCTATTCCCAAAAGACCGTAGCTGTTCCCACTACTGAAATGCCCCAAAAGTTAGCAATTGTTTCTATTTTCTTACGAGATTCAGAGGGAGCTGTGGTGCATGACTGAAAGATTAGCTAATCAAACACAAGTTGAATGCATTGAAATAGCCTGGTGCCCAAAGTTCACACTGCAGCTGGGCAGAGTCCCAGCCAGCAGCACGGCCAGCAGCGGTGAACATGCAGCAAAAGAGCATTTTGGGAGTGCTTGCAGCCAGTCTGGGTTTGGGAAGGCACAGCCAGTTCCAGTGAGTCGTTAGCACGAGACTCATCAGCATTTTGTTTCCACTGAAGTTCAGGTTTTTAAATCATTTGAATGCGGTCAGTAACAAAAGAGCATGTAAATACGAGGTCCTGCCCTGGGACACAGGTCTGCAGCAGAGGATAAGGGTCGTGGTTGCACCAAGGCATCCAGCCTGGGACACGCGAGGACAAGTCAATAACTGTGCTGTAGGATTGGGACACACATCTGTCCACAGTTGTGGGCATCACACTGCAGGGAAATGCCAAAAAGTCAGGGTGGTGGGAAGGGTGGGGGTGGAGAAGTGAGGGAAGAAGATAAGAGGCGGCAGGACCACAGGGTAATTTCACAGATAAGAAAAACAGATACGCCTTTATAAACCTCAAGCAGTGCATTCGCTCCCTAGAGACACAGGCAATATTGCTTCTAAGGACTAATTGATATACAATACTTCAGGGATTAAATTAATTACCTCTGTTAGAGAATTACCCTTGGGAAGGCTGTTATCAATGCAACAGCTACTGGATGTTTCGGGCTGCCATTTCTTCCTCTCCTCAAACGGTCAGTTTTTACAAAGTTCAAACTACGGCTCAGCTGTTCAGCTGTCAGCACTGCTGCAGCAGATCTCGCTGCACGAGCAGCTCTCTCAGCAGCAGTGCTTATGCAGAACAGGACGCTATGAAGTGCTATAAAATCACATCCCAAATGAACATTACTCAAATGTCAAGCAGGCAGCATACAACCATTCAAACAAACAGATCCACTTGCACTTCAGGTAGCTCATCTCTCCTCTGTAAATAAATGCCACCAGAAGACAATGAAAGGGCAATGCAGTGAGTTGGTAACGCACTTCTGAGAATCTGTTAGTCTCAAAATCAGTCATCACCTACTTATCTTAAGCATGCTGCAGTCCAAATGGAACACGCAGTACTATTTCTCCTGCTACACAGCAAGCTTCTCATACAATGTCATTTAAATTGCATCTAAAAAGCATCTTTACGAGATGCTAGAAGATACACACAAGACACAAGTCAATATCCTATTACAGTAAGAAGCTGTTTTTAGCCCTGCTGAAGTGACGGTTTATTAAGGGAAAGGAAAAAGAACGCATCATGTTTTTGTACCAACACAGAAACAGTTAAAACAAAACACTGCACTTGGGAGAGAGGCACCGTGCAGCTGCGGATCCATCACATATCATTAACTTGGACTGACAGGGAGAAAGGCCAACGCACAGATCTCAGAAGTGATGAACGAGGAGTACTCAAGTAATGTTGTTATGATGAAGGTGCAGGGACAGGCAACAGGGAGCTCGACATCAGGAGCCTGGAAACAGAGTGCCAAGAACACAAGCGTGTACTGGGCAGCTGCTGACAGCCGTGCTATCAGAAACTCTTTGCAGGAGAGTTGCAATACTATTTGGGCAGGGAAAAGATCTGAGATATTCAGCTTCTCTTTCAGTGAGCTTATAGACACAAGACCAAAAAAAAAAAAAAAAAAAAAAAAAAAAAAAAAAAAAAAACAAATTAAAAAAAAAAAAAAGAAAAGTGTATGCATCTTTTCCCAGCCTTCTGTTTTTGTGGTACCTTAACCGTCACCCACTCACACTGAGTTAATAAACTACAAAGCCTTAACTGTACTCTTGAACAAGGAACCTCAGACAGTTACAATGGAACAGGTTTGGATGGGAAAGCCGGAGTAAATCTAACCTCAGTCCACAGGTTTGTTTGATGTCTGTATATTGCATTCTTATCCCCCACTCCTGGTCCCCCGCCTCTCCCACACACCATCCCCATCTCCTCCACACTGATTCACAGTCCAATAAAACCCATTGTGAAATTGCCTGTCCCTTAGCCCTCACTCACACAGAAATGCCAGTGCTTACACAAGACCTGCTGCTCTGAGGGCAGTTGGGCCACTCTCATGACTTCAGCAAAGCATCTGCAACCCATGCACACCAAGAGCCCTCCCATGCATCTGTACAGAGTTTGTGGATCAGTTAGGTGACTTCTTTCTTCTGCAGCATGGAATACATCTCAAACAAACCTGAAGATAAATGCAGTCATTCTCTCCCTGATAAACCCCAAACCAAACCCTGGAACTGATAATAGGTACACACAAGAAAACTTAAAGTGATCATGATTTGCAGTTGGAAGAATGTATGTGTTAGAGGACTACGCTCTTCTTCTATCAGCAGCCTTTGGATGTGAGTAAATTCTCAAGCACTCAATTTCTTCTGGTTCCCTCCCTCACCATGGGATAACTTCAGAACATTATGCAATAATTCCCACTAATTAGCATTTCTGTTCCAATTAAACGTCAATTCAAGACGCCCAGACCATTGCCTGTACTGAGACAGAGTCCACTGACCCCAAAATTATTAAGAAAGCAGCTCAGCTAGGAGGCAACGACCATAGCTACCTTCATTCCCACCACCTCACCAATTTGAAATAGCAAAGACCCTTAACCCCTTCCTGAACCAAGGGATGAGGAGGGCTGTGCTGTAAAGAAGCCCGGCCAGAACTGGTGACAGAGAGGCAAGGAGCAAGACAACAAATTGTGCATTCTCACAAAGGGGATAAAAAAGTTGCCTTTCTCCTAAAAGGGACCAACAACCAAGGACTTCACTCTTTTTCTCAAGAGAAGCAGCAAGGTTTACGAGGCTCCAGAGCCTGGTAAAAAGTGCTCAGGAGTCTATGCAAGAGTCACTCAGCCCAGAATTGGGGTGGGTCACAGCAGGAACGCACAATTTGTCCTTGCTTGGAAACAACTAGGAGAAGATCAAAAGAAAAAAAGGCCCCTGCAAAGAACCCACTCAAGTATGATGGTTAAAATTCTGTGACACAAAGGGACTGGGGGATACACGTCCCAAAAAGCCCTTCTGCCATTTCTATGGATATAGAACCATCTGGTCACATCCTCACAGGTGCCTTCATTCCCACACCTGCCCCACAGAACCCAGGCTGATGTGACTGTTGGACTGCAGCCACCAGCAACAACTTAACCCTCTCCTTCCACTTTTATCAGCCTTCCATCCACCTTCACTCGTGTGAGTCGGAGGGGACAGTGGGGCCGAGGTGCCCAGTGGGGCAGAGCGGAGCGCAGCAGATCTCCATAGCAACCAGAGGCAGCCCCGGCAGGGAAGGCCTGCTGTGTGCTGAGGCACTGCACTCTGCAGAACAGATTTCTCTGTCAGCTGGAGATAGCAGCTCACAGCCCTACATCAACCAGAGATAGCAGCACACGCTCGAACGCAAATGTGTGGAGAATCTGATGCTTGGCCTCGTACAGCCCTGCAAATTCAGCGGGACCAGGGAGACCACGGCAAGATAGAGAGGGTGTTTGGTGTAAAAAAAGAAAACAACACAATGTGAAGAGATGTGTTGTCTTTGAAATCAGAGTGAGAGGACTCCTAAGACATTTTTCATCAACTGAACCCTTATTCTGAAACTGCAGTAAAGCCCAATGATCCTGAGCTGCCATTGCCCCAAATTCTCCACAGAGAGAGGTGATCACATATAGACTCCTCGCAATTAAGATGCTATCATCAACACTTTCCAACATAATATTTCAAGTACCCTCAAAAACTATCAGAGAAAGACTTTCAGCTTTAATCATG
>NW_024884844.1:4848292-4848589 GCF_019232065.1 Centrocercus urophasianus
GCCGCCCCGCGGGCCGGGCGGCGGCGGGGAGGGCGCGGAGGCTCAGGCTCGCAGGGCCGCGGCGGCCGGCTGAGGAGGGTGCATCCCCTGCAGGGGGGGCCCAGGGCGCGGCGGGGGGGCCGCCCGGGGCGGGCCGGGCTCTCGCCTCGCCTCCCAGCGGCGGCGGAGCCCCGGCGATACGGAACGGCGGGCGGCAGCCGCGCCGCTCATGCACACGGCCGCCGCCGCTGTGCGCCTGCGGGCGGCAGGAGCGCCTCTTCCAGGGACACCGGAGAACGGGAGAAGCGAGCAGAGGGG